>NW_016828021.1:673530-725198 GCF_001698545.2 Rhinopithecus bieti
ACTCCGTCTCAAAGAAAAAAAAAAAAAAAACAGCAAAATAAAACAAGAATGCATATCCTCAACAATGGCACTTCATTGTTGCCTGATACAACAATCTTTGGAAATAAAAATTCTATTGAATTATCCATTAGGTAGACAGTAGCTTAAACCTTTTGTTTAGCTTGTGTTCATTTTATGAAGAATAATCAGACAATTAAAAAGCAAAAAGGGGAGAGCAGCCAGGAAACATAAGCTTCTGGAGAGAGTTTAACACTTAGTAGCAGAGAAGACCAAGAGGGCCAGAATAGACTCTGTGAAGGCCTGTGCTATGACAAGGTGGTGGTTGGGGGGCATTTTGTGCTATTCTTCTTCAGATGGCACAATGTAGAATCCATAGGTAGAAGTTACATGAGGGCGTGCTTCGGTTTCACAAAAGAAAGAGAACTCTAGCAAATAAAGGTATCCAAAAATAGAATGAGAGCAAATCAATGACGCACAGATCAGGGCTCCAAGCCCCTGATAATTTATTTCAGGAATCTGAAAAACCAGTTTGTGGCTGAAATCTGGCTTGCTGCCACCTGTTTTTCTATAATCTGTGAGCTAAGAATAGTTTTTACTTTTCTGAATGGTTGAAAAGAAATAAAAAGAAGAATAATGTTTAGTGACATGTGAAAGTTATATACAATTCAAATGTTAGTGTCTATATAAATGTTATTGGAATGTAGCCAAGTACATTTATTTACATACCATGTGCCCTACAGCAAGAGTCAGCTGCACTGGAAACTATACAGTTCATAAAGCCTAGGCTATTCACTACAGGCACTCCTTTATAGGAAAATCATACATTACTAGTTGATTTATACTAAGAAATAGAAAAAACTATTTTAAAGAACAACGTAAGGGCTGTTGGAGCTTAGAAGATAGTCCCATGTTTGTAGTAGTTACTCGTATCATAGTAAGTATTATCACACATAATCACCCCGCAAGTGTTTTTTTGTTGTTGTTGTTGTTGTTTTTTTTTGTTTTAGGATTTTCAAGTTTTAATTTAGTAATACTTACTGAGCACTTTTGTTTTGAGATGGAATTCCACTCTTGTTTCCTAGACTGGAGTGTAATTGTGGGATCTCGGCTCACTGCAACCCTTGGCTCCTGGGTTCAAGTGATTCTCCTGCCTCAGACTCCCAAGTAGCTGGGATTACAGGCGTGTACCACCACACCTGGCTATTTATGTATTTTTAGTAGAGACATGGTTTCACCGTGTTAGTCAGGCTGGTCCTGAACTCCTGACCTTTAGATCCACCTGCCTCGGCCTCCCAAAGTGTAGGGATTACAGGCATGAGCCACCACGCCCAGCTACTGAGCACATTTTGTTTCAATCAAGAATATAAAATCTCTGCTCTAAAGTAATTAATGCAAAAGACTTTCCAAATTATAAAATTTAGCATACAAGTGAATATAAAAGCACAAATAGTATAATAGTATGCATAATATAAATAATGTAATAAGGCAAACAGCTACATGAGCCCACTATCATCTTTGGTCTACCATATGATCCAGCAATCCGACTACCGAGTATATATTCAAAAGGAAGGAAATAAGTACAGTGAAGAGACATTTGCACTCCTGTTTGTTGCAGCCCTGTTAACGACAGCTAAGATTCGGGAGCAACCTAAGTGTCCATCAACAGATGAACACAGAGTATCTCAATAGCCCCCAATGGTTCCTCCGATTTCACTCTTTGCACTAACAGTCTAATCTCCCCACAAAGTGGTATTATCTTTATAAATGTATAATTGGGATCACACTATTCCCTACAACAGCTTTCTGTTCTTTTTGAACTCATGAAAAGTACTGACTAAAGTCCTTTTTCTGGTGAACTAGGAGGTGTCATGTGAACCATCTGGAATGCCTTGTGTGAATTATCTTCATGGGTTTGCTCCTTCACATCAGGTCTCTGTGCAAATGTCATCTTAGCAGAGAGGTGGTCTTTCCTAGCTATTCTATATCACATATCATTTCCCTCTCTTCCAACATCCCTTCTTTTCTGAGCTTTATTTTTCCTTATAGTTTCTCTCATTACCAAATTTATTATATGCTCATTTATTAGCATACTTACTAATTTTATGTTTTCTGTCTCTTGATTATAAGCTCTCTTTTGTATGTTTTATTCTCTACTAAAAACCCTACAGCTAAAACCATGTCTGGTACATAGTAGGTGTGAATGAATAACTGAATGAATCTGAGGGAGTGATCATGACCAGGAATCTGGCACTCTGGGTTTCATAGATGGCCAAGTAAACGATGAAACATAAAAAAGCAATAAAAATAAAGCTGGAGTTGCTGACTATGGCTTCTCAGCTCTAACTGCTAATGTGCAATATGACTAATTCTAAGGGTAAGGATTAAGTTCAGTAGATAATTTTTTGTTTGTTTGTTTGTTAAGTTTCATTTAATATCAGTAGGTCTATCTGGAAATCTCCACTATCCTAAGCCCCTTTGTAATTGACCTTGCTCTGTTATGAAGTAATTAAATTAAGTATATCTCTTCATCCCACCCTGGCTGTCACCTGCAGAAAACTCCCACACATTTCAATGGCTTCCAAAGATGTAGAAAGAGGAATAGGCCAGACACTAGGTGTGCAAGGGGCAGTATTACAACAGCCTCTCAGAGAGACTCCGGTGGGCTCAAACTCAGTTGCCCATAGTAGCAATCTCCTTATTAAAGATCTTTTTTGTGGCTTTCCACCCCAACTTGTCTCACATCCCCTCTCTCCAACTGCATTTATTGGACCAATGTCAAATAAACCATATGCACCCATATTCATGTATCAGGGTCTACTTTTTGTACTTATAGGTTACTTTATAAAATAGTTCCTCACTGCAAAAAGAAAAAGGCATGATTTAAGTCCAAGTTCTGTTTCTGACAAGAATATCTTAAGTCATTGAATCCCAGAATTTTATTTTCCTATCCGTACAAAATTGGGAAAACAATAATTATCTTACTTTCTATCTTTCAAATATTCTGAAGAACAAAAATAAAATCTCTTGTACTATAAAATGACTCTATGCATGCAAAAGGTTATTTCTGAAGTTAGCTGTCAGCCAAGCAGCAGTGTTTACTGAAATAGTTCCATCTCAAGCAGGTCCCTTTGGGTATTTCCATGGAAGTGATGCATCGAAGACCATATCTTCACCATGGCATTTACTTCTAAAGTACAAAGTAGGATTTATTGTTGCTTAACCATAGGACTACATGGTTTTGATTTTGATTTTTGCCTTTTATAATTTGACAAACCCTGCTATAAATACAGTTTTAGGACATGGATCTCAAAGATATCAACATGATATTTGTTCAGCCCCCAAATCCAATCCCAAATACTCACACGTCCAGAGAAAGACTCTTATAAAATATCTTTGGTTCATTCTAAACTGGAAGCAAGCAAGCAGGCCTTTCGTCAAAATTCCTCTGAAAATATCTCCATCACAGCAACTTAATTTGGAAATGGAGGGCCTCGCTCCCTTTTAATTTTTCATGCACAAGGTCTAATTTACTTAGCTAATCAGATGGGTAGAAATTAGAACAGGTTATTTTATTTTCTTCCAGGAACTTAATTACTAGAGAAATTAGAACCCAGATTAAAGGATCCTTGCTGATAGCAGCCACTGCTGTATCAAAGCTTAAGCTGTGATTCCTATTCATTTCCAATTATTATTTTGAAAATTTAATATTAATTATCAAGAGGTGATACCTCAGTCATCTATGATAAAAATGAGTCCCCAAATGTAGTGAAGTTTATTCTTAAATGTGGAAAGGAAGACTTAATTTCTTATAGAAAAATGTGCTGCTTCTTTCACATTTTCTTTGTCTACATGTTGTAAAAAATAGTATGCTGAAGGCTGTCTCCAGAGAAGAATAAAATTTCATGATCTTTTTATATATCGACATATATAAAATTCTAAGCTCTATGTGCTAGCCATGGTGAGACTTTACTTGGGTTTGATTCATAACACCTCACATAATTTTTTAAAACAATTATCTCCAGTATATAGGGAGGGACTGAGTCTACTAATCTGTAAGCATCCTACAGATGGTAACAGGTAAAACAGAATTGGAACTCAGATATAGTTGGTTCTAGAGCTTGAACAAATACACAACAAACAAAACAAGAACCACAACAAAATACGTTATATAGACCCTGTGCATCCATGATCAGAGTTTTCTTATACTATGCAAACACACATATGCGCACAAAGCACATGCGTACACACAACACACGTGTACAAACACAGGTGCACACATGTACAAACACACACATGCACACACACACACTTCCATTTGCTACCACATCTGGAGAGGTGCTCAGTTTCTGGGGATATCCATGTCTCATATGTCATCAGGTCTGGAAATAAAATCAGGCTTTGAGTATGTGGATTAAGTATTTGTACACTAGTTACTCTCAGTATTTGTATAGCATTAGAATGGTGACTGGCACATAGGAGACAGTATATCTATATTATTAAGACAAAAAACATAGAAATTTTATTTCATTTTATTTCATAGAAAAGTAAGCTGAGACACATTTAATAATTTGTCTTTCAGCAGGGTGCTGCAGCTCACACCTGTAATCCTAGCACTATGGGAGGCCAGGCGTGCGGATCACCTGAGGTCAGGAGTTTGAGACCAGCTTGGCCAACATGATGAAACCCCATCCCTACTAAAAATAGAAAATTAACCGGACATGCTGGTGGGCACTTACAATCCCAGCTACTTGGGAGGTTGAAGCAGGAGAATTGCTTGAACCCGGGATGCAGAGGTTGCAGCAAGCTGAGATAGTGCCACTGCACTCCAGTCTAGGCAACAAGAGTGAAACTTCATCTCAAAAAGAAAAAAAAAATTGTCTTTGGAGTTTACTATCTCATAATTACCAATATTGATGTAGTGATAAGTAAGTTTTCTAAACAAGAAAGCAATGCAGTAAGTCTTTACAATGTGGAGATCATACCTTTCACCTACAGGACAACCAAAAAATGTGTCTTAGCCTTTTGTTAATGGAAATTTGAGGCTTGTGAAAACATATACAGTGACACGGGAAACATGTCCTGTATCTTAAACAACTAAGACAAAGGTAAAGATGATTTGTTCCACAGAAACGTGTTGGACGATTCACAAAGCTAGGACAAAGTCACTGACGTTAAAGTTGCCTGTGAAGACATTAGAACAAAATTATTTCTAAAAAGTGAGAATGAAAAACTGAACTTTCTAAATGATTTATGTATGTAATATGAAAAACACATAAATATTATTGACATCTTCACTTAGGCCTTGACAGTTTATGTGCAAGTTAGTAAAAATATACACTAATCCAGGGAACATGGAGAATTACCTTACATTTGGGGTCATACAATATTCAGGCACACGTGGAGCTTGCCCCATGAGAGGCTGAGATCGAATTGGAACCTGGGGCTGTTAGATTCACACTAGGTGGAATAGCACAATGAATAAGAACCTGGACTCTGAAGTCACACTGTCTGGATATAATTCTCATTTCTGCTCATCTGATAGCTGGGCCTTCAGCAAGTTAACCTTTTTATGCTTCAATTTCCTTTTTTTATAAAATGGTAATAGTGAAATAATCTATTTCATAAGGTTTTTGTAAGATTAATTGTCTATATTACCATGTAGAATATGCCTAGCATCTAATTAGCACTCAGTAAATATTAGTTATTTGTTTATATTCAGTGAGTGAACTTAGTTCTCTAAATATCAACTTGGGTTGTTACTCAGGAGGCTGAGGCAGGAGAATTGCTTGAACCTGGGGGGTGGAGACTGCAGTGAGCCAAGACTGCACCACTGCACTCCAGCCTGGGCAACACAGTGAGGCTCCATCTTAAAATAAAGAAATTTTAAAACAAATTGTTTTATTTTATGTACAAATACCTTCCTCTCCCATATATATATATATAGTAATGCAATATCAGTGGTAAGAAATTTGTTGATTTGGACAGGTATCTGATACGCCTCTTGTGAATATCAGAGTCAACAGTTTTCAACATCAATTCTGAGCTATGCAATAAAATCAAGCATTTTTTAAACGGAGTCTTGCTTTGTCGCCCAGGCTGGAGTGCAGTCATGCCATCTTGGCTCACCGCAACCTCTGCCTCTTGGATTCAAGAGATTCTCCTGTCTCAGCCTCCCACCACCATGCCTGGCTAATTTTTGTACTTTTAGTAGAGGCAGGGTTTGTTTCACCATGTTGGCCAGGCTGATCTCGAACTCCTGACCTCAGGCAATCCGCCTGCTTTCTTAATAGTTACCCATAAACTTTATCCTTTCCAAAATGTGTTTTTTCTTCAAATATTTAATACATGTGATTCTGAACCTCTGTGAAATATTTCTAAAAGTTAAATGTAATGTTAAGTGAGGGTTTCTTATGGTTAATAACTTGAGGAGACTGATATGAACTTGAGTACATATTTTCCAATTTTAAAAAATATATAGCATTGAAACAGATTTAATTTCATACTTTAAAATTAAATGCAAAACATGATGCTGCTTCATAATAGGTATCCTCGGCTATTCAATAATTCATAATGATAAAAACGTTTCAATTGACATTTTAAAAGGAAACTGATATTTCTAAAGAGGATTTAACCTAAAACCAACATCTTTGAAACCATATTCCAGCATTTCTCAATTTTTTATAATATAAATTGTTTCATAATATTTTCTCTAACACCTCCCTAACTTACAATTGTTAGAAACACTTGTTTTGAATGCAAATGTAAAATGCTAATGAAAAGTTTTCTATCTGTGCTTTCTAATGTTATTATTTTTAAAGTAAGACTCTTGAGGTGGTTGCTTTGGTTGAACAAGAAGAAACAGATGTTGCTCTTATTAGAGACAAGAAGAAAAGACTGGCTTAATGAATGTCGGAAAAAAAAGAATGTATTTAAAATATAGTAGCAAATGAAGATGTAACATCTGTTAGAAAATGCTTCAAATAAAATTACAGTGACTGGAGTTTTCAGTCTTGTGATCAATATTCAATCTTGAGAGCAAAATTTCCTAGAATATGAATTCATCTTTAGGCAGTTACAAGGTTCTATGATGTGTTACTAATATATCTTATTAATAGTCAATTATCCTTTCATGCAATAAAACTTTGAAAAGGTATATAAATTTTCATATAAATATGCCATGCACTATTTCTTATATTATCTATATAAATTCCATATCATAAGAAAATGGATCCATTTTGACCTTTCTCATTTTCACATGCCAATCTAAACCACATTATAAATATGATCAATTGTTGTCAGATAAAACATGTAAAAAGGTGCTTGGGCAGGTACAAGATACTTTTGCTTTTTATGATAAAGAAACTGCCAAAAGCTTTATTGCAAAGTTATAAAGACAGAGTCACGCTAGAATGTGTCCTTCTTTTGGAAAAATCACTTGAATAGAACTTTTAAGTAAAACACATACATTGGGGAGAGCGTATGGCATGACATTTTTTGGATGTGTTATTGCAAATAACCATTTCACAGCCGGGCGTGGTGGCTCATGCCTGTAATCCCAGCACTTTGGGAGGCAGAAGCGGGCAGATCACCCAAAGTCCAGAGTTCAAGACCAGCCTGACCAACATGGTGAAACCCTGTCTCTACTAAAACCACAAAATCAGCCAGCGTGGTGGCGCGTGCCTGTAATCCCACCTACTCCAGAGGCTGAGGCAGGAGAATCACCTGAACCCGGGAGGCGGAGGTTGCAGTGAACCAAGATTGCGCCATTGCATTCCAGCCTGGGCAATAAGAGCAAAACTCTGTCTCAAAAAACAAACAAACAAACAAACCCATAAATGATCACTTCATTTATCTAATATGTAGAATCTTAGGGATGGGATGAATTCTTTTCTTACAGGCACCCAAATTCCTCTAAGAAAAAAGGGATCTAGGTAGTGGTCCTTCTCTTGTCTGCACATTAGAGTCATTTGGAGGAGCTTTGAAAGTTCCACCCTGATTCCTCCAAATCATTAATGAGAGAAATTAAGGCACTAAATAAATGGAGATATATACTGTGCGATTCTAACTAAATCCCAACAATATAGTTTTGTAGAAATACATGAGCTGATTCAAAATGTTTAGGAAAATGCAAAAGACCTTAAATATTCAAAATAAGCAAAAAAGAAAACCAAGTTAGAGAACTTACTTGATTTCAAGAGTATAAATTTATGTTATCAGAGAAAGATCATAAATAGACTCACATGTAGGTAGTCAATTTTTTTTTTTAACAAAGGCACCGAGGCAATTTAATGGAGAATGAAAAGTGTCTTTTTCAAAAAATGATGCCGAAAGAACTGGATAAATATAGAGAAGATGTATTTTTGACTTCTACTTTATACAATCAAACAAAAAAAGTGGTTCTCAATAGATTTTAGACCTAAGAAAACAGAATATTTTCAGGACCTTGGGGCTAACAGAGGTTTCCTAGAGGACATCAAAATCACTTGATAATTTGAGATCCATCAAATTTAAAAACTTTTTCTCATCAATAGACATGGTTTAATAAAATCCACAGCAAGAAAGAGACTAGGAAAAAATATCTTAAGTGCATGTATCTTAAAATAGAATATACTAAAATATACTAAGAGCTCCTATAAATCAATAATTACTGGAAAAAATGGGCAAAAGTCACATCCCAAATAAAGATCTATTAATTACTCATAAGCACATTAAAAAGTACTTTATATTATTATTCATCAGGGAAACCAAAACCATGATATATAACTGTATACCCATTTCTGTGGCCAAAAATTAAAAGGACTAAGTAGGATCTAGAGCAATTTGAACCCTCATGCATTGCTAGCTGGAGTATAAAATTGTACAATCTTTTGGAAAACTCTGGACAGTTTTTAATAAAGTTAAACATATATTAATCCTATGACACAACGATCCCCCTCCTAAGTATGTAGCTACCAATATCAAAATGTATGTTGCAAAAAATACTCATACAGGAATGCTTGACAGCCTTATTCACAACAGTTGCAAACTGGAAATAAACACATGTACATACAGCGTATATTCAAACAAGGAAATATTGCTAAATCATAAAAAAAGAAAAAAGAATGAACTAGTGACACAAGCAACAGCATGAATGAATTTTTTAAATATTGCGTTTTGTAAGGAAAACCTGCACATAAAAATAACATGTTTTATATGAAATTCAAAAACAGGCAGAACTAGTTTATAAAATAGACAGGGAGGGGAACATCACACACCAGTCCTGTTGTGGGGTGAGGGGAAAGGGGAGGGAGAGCATTAGGACAAATACTTAATGCACGTGGGGCTTAAAACCTAGATGATGGGTTGATAGGTGCAGTAACACCATGGCACATGTACAGCTATGTAACAAACCTGTACGTTTGGCACATGTATCCCAGAACTTAAAGTAAAATAAAATTTTAAAAAAGAATAAAACAATCAAGCTAATAGAAATCAGAACAGCAGCTGTCTATGGGAAGGTGGCTGCAAGTGGGAATGGACTGTAGGTTGGCACGAGGAACTTTCTCAGGTAGAGAAAATGTTCTATATGCTGATTGGGTGTTTGTTGTCTCAGGGTATATACTTATCCAAATCCATTGAATTGTACTTTTAAAATCTGCATGTTTCATGAACAGTTGTCCCTTATTATTTGCAGATTCTACATTTGTGAATTTGCATACTTGCTAAAATTTAGTTGTAAACGCAAAATCAATACCCATGGTCATTTAAAGACTCATGCACATACAGAGTGGTCCTAAGGCACAAGTTTCCAACTGAGGTAATGCTTTGCCTTCCTGTTTAAAGGTCTCAACCTACAAACAAGTATTCTTTTCACTGTATATCCAGTGTCATTTTTTTTTTTTTTTTTTTTTGGAGATGGAGTCTCGCTCTGTCATCGAGGCTGGAGTGCAGTGGTGCAATCTTAGTTCACCGTAACCTCCGCCTCCCGGGTTCAAGCAATTCTCCTGCCTCAGCCTCCCGAGTAGCTGGGATTGCAGGCGCAAGCCACCACGCTCGGCTAATTTTTTGTAATTTTAGTAGAGACGGGGTTTCAGTGTGTTGCCCAGGCTGGTCTCGAACTCCTAACCTCTTGATCCGCCGGTTAGGAATACTTTTTAACCAACAGAACAAGAGTGAGTCACTGCGCCCTGCCAGTGCTATGTTTTTTATACTTTTGTGCTTTTGTTGACTTTGCTGTTACAAGTGGTCTCCTAACATAATGCTGAAGTGCTGTTTAGCGATCCTAAGTTAAAGCTGTTACGTGCCTTACACAGAAAATACGTGTTTGTTAAATTTGATTCTGGCGTAAGTTACAATGCTGTTGAACGTGAGCTGTGTTTGAGTCAATGATAAATATTCAATACAGTAACTTTAAACAGAAACACACACAAAAACAAGGTTACGTATTGATTAGTTGGTGCAAATATTGTGATCAGAGGCTAGCAGGAACCTAACCCTGTATTTCCCGTAGGAAAAATGGTTCAATAGTTGCTAATTCAGTTTTCACAGTGACTGTATAGAACATAACTATATATTGACTGAGAATAATGAGAATCAAATGTATGTAATTTTTGCCTCAATAATATATAAATGTTTTCAAATGGAATAGTGGTGATATTCATTTTAAAGTTCAACTAAGTTTCATTCAATGTCTACTTTATGCTCTATTTTCTGCATTATCAAACAATGGGAAACCCAATACACATGAAATTATTTGTTCTTAAACAAGAGAAACCAATCAGACTCTTAAAATGTTGAACTTACAGAGATCAATATTTTAGCATATTAAAAATTAAATAACTACCCCAAGACTACATGTTCATGTAAAAATTTTTAGTAGCTGTTTCAACCATTACTGACTCCCAGCCAAAAGACAAACATGACTATATTTCAAAGACTCTTATTTGAAACTTCTTTATTCTGCTAATGATTCATCTCTTTTCTTGACATAATCTTACAGAGCAGGTAACTTTAGTAGAAATATGTTTATACAAGGAGTCATTTTCATTAATCTTATCACTTTTGGCAGACTCCTTCTCCTTCCTTCTTTCCTTTCTTTCTTCCTTCCTTCTTTCCTTTCTTCCTCCCTTCCCTCCTTTCCTTTATTTTTCTTTCCTCTTTACTTCTCACTCTCCCCAACTGTCTGTTTTTTTTTTTTTTCTTCAGTATTTGATTCTCTGTTGAATATGAAACACAATACAAGTTGTCGTGAATAGGAAGCTATTGTTAGCTTCAAGGAGGGCTCCAATTCATCTGACTATTGATTAATGAAGACAGGTAGATAAGATCTAAGATGGGGTGTGGCAAAGCCATTAGAGTCTGGGTGTCATAGCAGAATGTCATTCATACCAGGATTTCAAATGACAATATCAATCCTCTGTTTATTTATAAATATGTATTGAATACCTACTATTTTCTAAGTACTATTTTCTAAGTACTATTTTAGCACTAGTGATAAGTATGTCATAACTGGTTTCTGGTCTAGAAATATTTAGCTATTTTAATTTGAATAACTTATTAAATTTCTTGGTAACTTGGTTTCCTTACAGAGGAAATCATGATTCATGAGTCACAATGTATAGGAGGCACCTGATATCATCAAGAGATAGTAGCATCTTTTATTTTATCATTATTATTTTGTCATGTATGTATAAAGGGAAGGCACTTTGGAGGTTTTAGAAAGGGAACACATCACATTTTGTGTGTAGTGTGTGAGGTCACAACACAAAGACATTAGAGGGTGGCATTTGAGATGGGATTCAGGTTTTAAATACAGACTTTTAAAGAATACAATTCTTCATCCATAAAGCGACGTTTATTGGAGAAAACTTGGAAAACTCAAAAAAGTATACCAGAGAAAATATTCATATCATGAACAGATATCACACTTCATATTTGTTGTATTTTATCTGGCTTTGGCCATGGGTAACTGCAAACTACTCACATTCCTTTGATAACTGAAGAAAGGTTAAAAAATAAAGTATAAGAGGAAGAAGCCCATGATGATCATCATCTACTGCTTTCTCTGATTTCTTATGACTGGGGTGATTTGACAGCCTTTGCTTTTCATCTTGTCATCTATTCTATTTTCAGCTATTCTCTAAAGAGAATAACATGTAAATTCACTCGCACCAGCTTAAGCCCTTTTATGGTTCTTCTTCAAAGAGTCAAGCTCATTCTTTCACTCATTTATTCACTCATTAATTCATCTCTTACCATGTGAGTGGCATAGTTTGAGGTGCCAGGGGTATAAGAGTAAACAAGACACACAAGGCCCCTGCCCTCATGGAGCTTACATTCTTGTGTGCAAAGACAGATAATGGGTTAACAGGTAAATTTCAGATGGTGATAACGGCTATGAAATAACTAAAACAGAGATTGTGATAGAGAGATAAGAATGATGGACAAAAGGGTAATGCTCTGAGGACGTGACAGTAAATCTGACGCCTGAAGGACAACAAGAAGTCAGCCACATGATGATCTGATGCAAAGGCCCTGAGAGAAGATAAGCTTGGTGTATTGGACGCCAGAACAAAGTGACCAGAGCCCAGAAGGCAACGAGGAGGGACTGAGGAAATAAGAGAAGATATATAAGCAAAGATCTGATAAGTACAAGGCAAGAGTGAAGGTAGGGACATCTATTAGGAAGGTCTTACAGTCATCAGGGCAAGAGATGAAGGGAGTTTGGACAGAGGTTAGCCCTGGAGAAACGTGGCCAGATTTCTCATGTTTTGGAGGCACAGCTGATGGGTCATTGACCGGCTGTCAAAATTTTGAGAAAGAGATCTGTGACTTAAGCAACTGAGTGGAAATGGATGCCATTTAACTGTAATGAGAGACTGGGGAGGGAGTCGAGGTTGGGCATATCTGTGAGATAGCTAAGTAGAGATATCGGGTAGGCCGTTATATATTTGGGTCTGGAGCCCAAGAAAAAAAATGCAGTCTGGAGATATAAATCTTATGTCATGAGCATAAGTCATGGGGCAAGATGAGGTTACCTGGGGAGAGACTTGACATGGAAAAGAGAAGAGTTTAGGTTGAGCCTTGCAAGTGCTCTAAATTTTAGAAGTTGAGAAAATGGATGAGAGGCCAGGTGGCAGAGATTCTTGGCTTGTCTAAACTTCAGTTAAGTTCCTAAAGTTTCTCCTAGGCCCATCTGTGCAATTCCTTATACAATTCAGTTTAGCAAAGATCCTGACTAAGTAAGTTTAGCAAGACACACCCCCACCCCGATTCCTACTCCCCCTGCCCATTTTCCATATCTAATTACCCCAGTATCTGATCAGGTTCCTCATCCTTCGCCATTACTGGGGATGGCGGATCACCCCAGCCTGCCTTCAGCAAGAATCCTGTTAGGACAGTTTAACCAGAATCCCCTTTGCATCTGATGCTTCTTCTTAGTAATGTTCCATTCACTGACCCCACTTTGTTCTTTGGCTATAAATTCCTGCTTGCCCATGCTATATTTGAAGTTGAGCCCAGTCTCTCTCCGCCACTGCAAAATCACTTTGCTGTGGTCCCCATACCTATTGAGATGGTATTGAATAAAATATTTCTTACCATGCCTTACCAAGTGTCACTAAATATCGTTTTTTCTTTAACACAGGAACGATTACTGAGAGAGAGAGAGGCCAGTAAAAGGGTAAGAGAATGTGATGTGAAGAAGATTATTTCAAGAAGGAGGGACTAGTCAACTCTTACAAGTGTATCTGAGATATCAAGTAAAACAAAGAGAAGAAGGGGACATTAGATTTGAGAATATGAAAGAGAAAGATGATTGGAGTGGAAATGGGAGAATACAGTAGGTGAGGAATGGAAAGAGAAGATGTGGCCCTTGAGTAGTTTAACTATGCAGGAGAAGAACTTTGAATAGTGGTGTATATTGAGAATCTAATGAAAACTATGAATCCTGACTCAAGAAAAACTCATTCATATATACTCCAAATTTGTACGCAATTTCAGGAGTTTAGGTCTTCTCTCAGGTTCAAAACCCTGGTTTATATAATTCATCATTCTTTAATTGTGCCATTTGACTTTATTGGGTAATGCATATACTGTCATTTCATTTATGCTTTTCTGATTATTTTTCTTACACTTCATTTTTTTCTAGTTAAAAGTTTGTAGGTTATACTTCCTGTTCCTTAATTAGCTTTTAAAATAAATATGCAAGTTAATTTTAAGTGAAATATTAGTATTTGTTTACCATCACTGCTTTGTTCTGTTCTAAGCAGAGATTTGTAGTGGTAAGATCACTATTTTATCATTTTAGGAATATAAGTTTTCATCATTATTAAATTACAATTTCTTAAATCTAAATTGACTAAGTTATTCTTAGACCTTTATTTTTGTCGTCTAATATATATTTCAGATAAATGTAATATCTTACAGTTTTCTATGAAGGCCCAAAATCATTCTTGGATTATAGAAAATAGATACTATGTAAATGGCAAGGACATTCACATCAATTCCTCTGACTTTTTCTGAGGATATATCTATTTGACACATTGTAGACAATTTAAAAATAAATCTGATGATTCCTGACTTTATGGAATGTGCCCAACTGTATGGTCTAATGATATTTCAAAAGCGTTATGTACATATTTATAATTTCTAGAAAACACTTCTCTGTATTTTACAAATTAGAGTTACATAGCTTGGGAAGAATAAATAAAAATAAATGGGAAAGATAGAGTGTAGCTGAGATTAGTTTGGTATCCAACTGGGAATCTGACAAGAAGTCATCCCAAATATAGGCATTCTCTTGTTTTCCATATCCTAATTGTAATATGCCATTCAAACTCTATTGGTCCCGTCTTCAAGGCTGATGTTATCCTTTTAGAGAAATGAACACTAGAATGTTTACAGAGTACCTTGCCTCTTCTCCATGTCCCAAAGGCACATAGTTCATGTTGTCTTATGCATTAAAGAAGAAATTATGTAATGCTATTGGTCAATGACTTCTTAAATTCTGTTATATTAGTATTATAGATGCAATGCAAAAGTATTTTAAAAGGAATGATAGGAATATCATAAATGAAAATAATGACATTTACACAAGATTAATTCTTGAATCAATTTTCTCATTTTTTCTAAATGTTAATAACAAATAAAAGCTTAAAATGAAAAATTGTCAGAAATGTAATTTAATGACTTCCTTTAAAATAGTATGTATGATTAATTCTATCCTTTGAAATATTTCAAAATCTTGGTTCCATAATAATCATAAAGAACTTGAATTTTAGTGGCTTTCATTAAAATAGAGCCCTTTTATACCTGTGTTTACTGGATAACTCCAGTAACATAATTGTTTTTAAGTTAGAGAGGTTATCCAGTCACTCAGGGGCTCAGAAATTCCCAAGTTCAGGAAATCACCATGGTCAGAATCCTGACAAGGAAAAGACATCTTAAAATATTATGTCCAGGTACAGTCCTTTATGATTTGAATAGAAATAATTATTCTTAAATTGCTTTATAAATTGCATAATGAGAATAGAGTTTTTTTATTTCAGATAATTCTGCATTAAACCTTTTTTATAATACTCTGTTTTTATACGTGCCACCACATAATCTTCATCTTTTATTCAAAGGATGCACTTAGGCTGCAGATATAGGCAAAAACTCAGCCCTTTCCTTTTACAGGTAGGTTTTTCCTGCCAGCCTCTCTACTACTTATTCTTCTACATGACTCCTAGCAGCTTCTGTATATTTCAGCTCGATGTCATTTCCTCCAATTAAACTACTAATGAGGACTGAACCTTGAAAAGTACATCTCAAAGTATTTATTAACTATGTCTCTTCAGCAATCTTCAATTCAACAATAATCCTTTTTGAGTGTCAACTGCACTTTCGGTCGTTTTTCTTACTCCTAGTGGCGAAACTTGTGTGGAAAAATGCCATAGGTGAGCTCGTTAAAACAGTAGTGAAATAACACATATTAGGATATAAATTTGTTACCAAGTCTTTTTGTGGATTATAAACTAAATGTGATAGGCATCTGATTAATGGTTAAAATAAAAGAAATATTTTAAAATGTTATATTTTTATCATAGCATACATTTTTAAAAGATTGATTTGTTATTAATATGGTTTCATGGGTTGGCATCACGTACATAAGTCAGGTATGTGTGCTTCTATATGTGTACGCACACATATGTGATATTCATTACATGCTATGTAAGACAGGAGAGCTGTGTGATATATTAAAATAGAGCTGGGTTGGAATTTGGGCAGCATGGACTATAATATTATGGGAACAAGTAGCTTTATCTCTCTGTCTTCCAAATTTCTGTCACTAAAATGAATGCTTCATTTCAGCTGTGTTACAAGATTCCTTTTCATGCTACATATTTTTTAAAAAGGCTAGAATACATTAATGTGCCATAGAGGGGAATAGAAAGACCAATGATGATGTATTGATTCAGGAGGAAAAAACACGTCATTTAGGGCACATTAAAATAAATACTTATATAATTGAAGCTGCATAGTTTTGGCTTCACATTTGTACTTGCTGTTCTTGATGACTGTAAACATTAAACACAATGGCCATGGAACACCTACAGAGATGAAAGAGATTGCACTTGAGATGAGAAAGGAAAATTACATGTGGAAAATGCAGGAATAGTCACTTGAATCTTGTATCTTAGTAAAGGAAAGATGGGGACTCCTGGTAACTTCATAGAATCTTGGGAATAAATAAATTACATATTAACATGGAAAATGAAACCAAGACCATAGAAAGAACTAAGATCTTTTACCAGGTAAAATCCGAAAGGGAATTCATGGCCACTTCTGTGATTTAACGCAAGTTGTGGAGTCCCATAAAGTACTGGGAAATTGAAGATAGAAGTAAGATTTTTGGGAAAAGCATTTGCTCTCTATTTCAGAAATTGTCTGGAATACTAATATTAGGATGAAGAGGTCATCCAGCAATACCCTACAAAGACAATTATGTGAGAGAATTTCTGGTAGGTTAGATGACATATAACATTAAACTTCTATGATATGAGCAATGATCATTTTCTTATTTATAGAACATGTCCTACCTAAAGACAATAGTAGCTAGATACACAGAGAATCTTTTTTTATTATATAGTACAATTACATTGTTTCTGGTAGCTACTTGCTGCGCATTGCTTAAAGTTGGTTGCTAGATGAGCATCCCTCTAGTTAAAATAAATTATTGAAACTAAAAGCAACCTGGAGTGTTGGTAACATTCTATTTCTTGATATAGATACTAGTTGCATAGGCATGTTCAGTTTTTTTAAAAAAAGCCTTTGAACTATACAATATGGGCATTTTTCATATGTATATTGTATTTCAACAAAATAAAATAATAAATCAGGGCAAGAATATATTTAATGTACAACATAAAAATACCTTAAAATGTGGAAAATATTGGAGTCACTATTATCTTTAAAACTCATTAGCTAGGGGTGTATAGAAGTGTCAAAAAAACTCATGAAGTATGCATATAGTTGTAGGATATTAATACATTATAATCTAGCAAAACTGATAGCTATCAATGCCATTAATATCATGTGAACCATAATATATGAGAGAATTATTGGTGGATTATGGCACAGTACACAAAGTGTTCATAAAATTTTTGAAGGTGACTTCAGGACACTTTCAAGGGTTTTCAAGTTGATCTCACTTTCAAATTATGTCTAATTTCATTTCTAAACTTAAGGTGGCTGGGTGAAGTGGCTCATATCTGTAATCCCAGCATTTTGGGAGGCCAAGTCAGGAAAGCTGATTGAGACTAGGAGTTCAAGACCAGCTTGGACAACGTAATGAGACCCCATCTTTCTCTTTGTATAAATAACAGTAATAAATTAAAAAATAAATTAAGGACTTTCCTTTGACTAAATTATCATCCATGATTAAGGCTCTTTTATGACATACAGATACATACAATATAAAATTAAGCACCATTTTGTTTTGCTTTCCCTTTAAACTGTATAGAGTTCATCATCTTCCCTGTATTTAAATTTTCTCAGGCTTTCCTCATCTTTGTTCTTCTTAAATTCACCATCTCTGCATGTATTAGACTAAAAAGTATAACCAGATGGTTCAAATAGCCTAATGTTTAGCTGTTGAAATCTCACCACTGTCATGGCTTACATTAGCTTGAAGGTTCTTAATCTTCACTCTGCTCTCACATGTTCGAGAGATGATGATGTCATCCAAACCATGGCGCACAATGACAGTGACTTTCCAGGAAAAGCTAAGTTCTTTGGTAGCTGGGGATATACGTCAAGTTTGAAAAACCAAATATACATTATTTGACAAAGGATTTTCATGTGACTGGACACACTTGATTTATATAGATTACACACTTAGACTAATAGCTACAATTAGAGTGTCCCCTTTGTGTCTAGCTCAGCCCTTAACAAGTTGTACTAAGGTTTAATGCCCACTATCAAATCTCCCCAAGATAAAGTCATAGCCTCTGAAGAACAAGGAGGACTAAGAAGGCATAGAATTTAGGGAGAAGAATTTAAAACAAAACCGGATGAGCGAATTAAGTCACTCTTGGTCTGAAGAAGACACTGGCTTCTAACCTCCCTCCTTTTGGAAGTTGGAGGTCCTGTCCAGCCTCCAACAGTGATTTCAGAGAAGGTGATCTGAGCTCACAAGGATAAAGGGCGGTAAACTCCAGTAGCTAGTAGCTACCTGCTGATGATCACACAGGTCATAGTCAAGAGGAGGGAGAAGGGCCTCTAGATCAATTCAGTGAAAACCAATTCTGTAAGAGTGGATTGGCCAAAAACAATTATCTAAGAATCAGTTGATGAGTAACTCACCAAATTCATCAATTTTACCAATTTATTAGGGAATTGTGTTAAGAAATATTCATCTTGAATATATTATATGAATATGAATGTATTCATCTTATGAATATATGCATGAATATATTTCTCTTCAATATATCCAATAAATGTGAATATATTAGTAGTATTTTAGGGATTATTTAATGTATCAAAAGCTAAGGGTCATAGGTTTAGTCTTTTAATAAATATATTCATGAAGAACATATTCATGAGGATTGTAGTTATGAACTAAATCATCCTGTGAATATCGTAAAGGAGAATATATTCAGGGAATTCTTTCATTCAATTATTCAATACTATGTCAGACAATACCCTAGACAATATGACTACATCAAAAATAAAGTTACTGACCTCACAGGGCATCAATTCTTAATATATATATTGTCTTTTAAAAATATTTAATGTAAGCTTTTGGCTAATCTATTTTGTAAAACTGGTGAATTTACCTGTTTCAAGGAAGATATCTCTGAGTAATGTTGCAGCCTTCCTGTATTGAATGCCGATGATTCTTTATAAAAATCTTGCACCAGAGGTTTATTATATTGGTCCTTATCATTATTTGTAATGTTCACATATAGCTTTCATTAAAGTTACATGTGAACTTTCTTTAGAGTTATATGTGAACATTAAAAATTTAATAAGTGGCCATTCTGTGTAACAGCCAGAGTTACTTCCCATTTTGAACATGAACAGATGATTAAATCGAGATTGAAAAAATTTAAGAGACTTGCCCATATAAACTAGTAAGTTGGAAACCTGGTAATAAGACCCAGGTTTTTTAAAAGCCAAAACAAAAATTTTTTTTTTTTTTTTTTTTTTTTTTTTCACTTTTCAGAGCTGCCACTTATCAGTATTACAACTCCGCACTTTCCAAAACTTGAGATTTTGTTAGCTGGGTTTAGCACAGGTTATTAACTCAAATTTGTATAATAACAACGAAAAGGATATCTTACTTTTCATATCATGGGATTTATACTTTCCACTCACTTTATTTTTTTAAAGCAAATTATGGTAGAAATATAGTACATCAGAACAATTTCTATGTTAAAGCATAAAAGTAAGGTTAATGTGAATATAACAGTTATTGTTACTAATTCTTATTTTTATTAAGCAATGAATAGCTTCATTAAGTAATCCATTAGCCTTTCTTGCTAGCTTTGTGGGAGAAAGAACAATAAGATTGCTTGAGTTAAACTTTGTGTGGCTTTTAAAAGAGAAAATGTTCTTTCCCAAAGGGCAGTACAAATAAAAAACCCTAAGCTGAACATCATTATTCTCTGAGAAAGTCATCAAAACAAAATGAAAATGTTGGCATTTTCGTAAACGAGTTTGCATTTTATTGAGCATGACTTCCACGAAAGATTTTTTTGGTCCCGGTAAGAGATGCCTGAATATGAAGCAGACTTGCTGGAGGATGTATGACCTCTGTTTTTGTCTATGAACTGTGCAAAGACAGAAAAGGGCTTTTGTTATTGTTTTCCTGTAAAAACCTCAGCTGTTTAATTTATTTATTCCCAACCAGTTCTCAAAGGGAACTCAAGTAAACAGAAATTGGTCACTAGACACCTCGTTTCACTGTTGATTTTCTTCTTTGTTTAAACAGCGGCTTTCCCACTTTGGTAATGTCTTGGCTCAAACAAAAGTTATGGTTACACAAGAAAGAGTTTACAATTAGCTGTATACATTCAGAAAACAAACACCATTTGTATTATACAAAAGGCAGAAAGAGTCCACTGTAAGTCACTGTAAGATCACTTTACATGTAGACTTGAATTGTTCACTGTGCTATGCAGACAGAATTTAAGAACAAATCTCATGCTTTCATTCAGGCTGTCCACCTATCTGACAGATCTCTGCCTACCACCTTGTAAACATCCTAATAAATCCCTACTTAGCATCTTGTAAACTTACCATTTTCTACTCTGATCGATGAAGTTACCTCAAGACAGGAATCGTAAGTTATTTCATTCCTAAAGTATTTAGCATTTACATTGGTTCAAGTCAATGTTAACTTTGTGACAAAAGGGAGCCATTGAGAGCTGACGAGAATTCTAATAATGCCTAGTGTATGGTATGCTGGTAGATCATCTAGGGATAGGTTTATGAAACAACATAAGGAATCTAACTAGGATGATTTTCTTCCTTCTTTAGATGCCAGATGAAAATGTATTTTATATGATTATTAGGTCCTATTGGCATAAACATGAAGAGTATTGACAATAAAACTATGGGGACCCATCGCCTAAATTCATCAAATATTTACTGAGCATTTATTATGAGAAATAATGAATTAAAATATCTTTCTCAGCAAGATTTATCATCTCTGAGTCAAAGCTTTAAGAATGAATAATCATCTCACCATTAGCCTGCTCAAGAAATTATAGCATTCTATTTTCTTTTACTTTAGAGATAATTATTTTAACTGGAAGAAATAATGCATTTATAAAATATTTATTTTATGAAGAAATTTTAGTACATTATCTGAAATCCAAGTATATCTATCACTAGTAAATTTATGTAGATTATAACATGTCAAAATGTAGATGAGTATTACTAACATATTTGGCATAATATTATAAAGATAGGGTTCAGAATGATTATAGTTATTTAATCATCTTCATCATAATGATTTCAAGTACATATTTTTGGATATGTCTAGCAAGCTATGTATAATGCTCTGTATTCAGGATAGAAACTAATTTGTATTTATTCAATTTTACATTTAAAAATGTAAGCTCCACTCTGTTACAAGTGCAGTTATAAAATCCAATCACAGATGCAAAATTATACGTGTTATTTATAATTTTTAGATTTTTAAAAATAATTATACAAGTTTTATTACTCAACATTATATGAAAAGAAAGACAAATAATTTTAAATAATGATACGGGATTAATGATAGACATAAAATTTTATAGCTATATAATGGAAACAATTATCATGCTTATATTTATTTCCAATAATTATGCTTTATTTTCCTTATAAAAAACTTTATTCAGTATAAAACCTTACAAAATGTACTGTGAAGCTTTTAAACTGTTATTTTCATTTTAATCATTAAATGGTTTGATTTTACGCTCACTGCAACCATAGACGAGAGAAATTATTTTCTTTTACATCTTTAAGAAGTTAAATTAAAAAAGAAATAAGAATAATTTTGTCCAACTATACTTCAATGATTTTACTCATTCAACAGATTGTTCTGTAGTTACAAATTCTGAAGACTGTGGATGATGGAAAGTATTTGAAACGTTGTTCTCAACCTCTGAGGTACTTACTGATTTATGGAGGACATATGTAGAGAAGTCACTGTAAAAGTAGGTGAACATTGCCTAGAACTAAAATCACTATGAACTATGGAATAGATGGATTACTTTCTTTTGAGGGAAGACTTCATGGAAAAGTTTCTATTTACAGAAATTGATGGAAAAGCTACCCAAAATGAAGAGATTGTCAAGAATTAAGGGATGGAAGTACAGGAGGTTATTTTTATTTTTTGCATGGTTTTCAACCCTTCCTGAGCTCCTATAATATATAACTGAATATCCATTAGCTGCATATTTGTATCTTTAAACTTCCAGAGTCATTCACACTAAATATATGTTTGTTGAATGAACAAGTGGATTATGTACAATTCAGTAAGAACACTTGCCATGCAGTTCATGGTATGGAATGAGTGATAAGACAGGAGGTACCAGTTGAAACCAGATGATGAAGGACTACAAATTTCAAATTAAGAAGTTTGAAGTCATTTACTATTACCTCTTTTTTTTTTTTTTTTTTTTGAGACAGAGTCTCACTCTGTCACCCAGGCTGGAGTGCAGTGGAGTGATCTCAGCTCACTGCAAGCTCTCCCTCCCGGGTTCACGCCATTCTCCTGCCTCAGCCTCCCGAGTAGCTGGGACTACAGGCGCCCGCCACCATGCCCGGCTAATTTGTATTTTTAGTACAGATGGGGTTTCACCGTGTTAGCCAGGATGGTTTTGATCTCCTGACCTCGTGCTCCACCCACCTCGGCCTCCCAAAGTGCTGGGATTACAGGCGTGAACCACCACGCCTGGCCCTTACTGTTATCTTTTAAATGCTGTTTACTTAAAAGAAAGAAAAGAAAAGGAAAACTTGTTGTGGCCACGATCAATAAAGTTTATGAAAAGTAAAAAAAAAAGAAGTTTGAACTTAATCTAGTAAGAAGTTTATAGATGGAAGAAATGGCATAAAAAAGAGATTTCTTGGGAGGATGAATATCGCAGCTATAGACTACAATACAAGTAAATCATGGTACTTTCTTGTGTACAGCATCCCCACAAATATGCTTATAATGCATATGTGCAAATTTCTAAGATAAATATATATTCAATATTATACTCAGAAACCTGAATTCTCTCCATTCGGCATTGAAAAATCAGAAAAAATGGCTAGACTCAGGAGTTCAAATAGTAAATTCTGACTTTTTAATTCTCATTTTGGTGTTTCATTATGTGATTTGCTTCTGAAAATTAATTTTATCTATTCTTTAGCTTTGTAACGCTATGGTTCTTCTATTTTTCTTTTCTTTTTGGTTCTCATTTGGCTTCTACTCCTTTTCTGAATGTCTCAAACATTCATCAAAGGCTCATTATGACATGTACCTGAACTATCCTGCTATGACTACGTAAATGGAGAATTCAGTCTAGTTTGAGATAGTCTTAAACGTTCCTATTTATATTTCAGCTACTCATGCATGAACTTGATTACAAATTATGTATACATAGCCATAGTTAGTGAATACTCAAACCATATTGCAAGCGTATCATATTTCACTCACAGGAACAACAGAATACTAGCCGTCATTGGTGCTTTATAAAGATAAATTACTGAACCACAAAAATCATGAGATGAATTGTAATACAGCACTTGGATTTCATACATGGAGGAACCGTGGCTTTGTCAGTCAATCACAGGTGAGCACTCTTGGTTTTCATGTCTAACAGCATTATTGTCACTACTGACAACTCTACTTATCATAGGGGAAGTGGGTTCTTTCCGGAAAGCCTACAGGGCTAAATTGCATTGCACATTGTATTCCTATTTACAGCATCTGTGCTTCGTTTGCAGGTTTTTTCTTTGTCAGTTGAACTCAGCATTTGAAAGAAAAATTTCTTATAAATACAAATGCATACATGAAAGTGTGCTAGTATATAAAACCTAACATAGTCATTAATATTGCCATATCTGTTCCCAATATACAAGAAGACCTTACGCGCTCTCAAACACAGGTAGATCTTGATGAAACATTATGCTGTCACAGTATAAAACAATGCTTCAATCTAATCAGAATACAGAAAGAAATCGTGTCTGCATTAAAACCATTACACTCCAATATGAGCTCCAAGTTTGGCACCAAATTCGTTTATTTTTACAAGCTATGGTATCCGTAACATAGCTGAGACAATGGTTACTTCAAGACAAGTGGCAATTTAAACTGTACCAGGGATAAAGACAAACTATTTAATTCAACTTACACATGTTTTATTGGTCTTCATTGGGCTTAGAAATGTATAAAAGATTTTGCTTGAAATGAAATCAGTAATAAAAAATCTTCCAAGAACAACAAAAAGCCCAGGACCAGACAGATTCACAGCTGAATTTTTTTTTTTTTTTTTTTTTGAGACAGAGTCTCGCTCTGTCACCCAGGCTGGAGTGCAGTGGTGAAATCTCAGCTCACTGCAAGGTCCACCTCCTGGGTTCACGCCATTCTCCTGCCTCAGCCTCCCGAGTAGCTGGGACTACAGGCGCCTACCACCACGCCCGGCTAATTTTTTGTATTTTTAGTGGAGATGGGGTTTCGCCATGTTAGCCAGGATGGTCCCAATTTCCTGAACTTGTGATCCACCCGTCTTGGCCTCCCAAAGTTCTGGGATTACAGGCGTGAGCCACCGCGCCCAACCTCACAGATGCATTTTACCAGATGTATGAAGACGAGCTGGTATCAATCCCATTGAAATTATTCAAGAAAAAAAAGTCAAGGAGGAGGCATTCTTTCCTAACTATTTCTATGAAACTAGTATGACCCTGATACCAAAACCAGGCAAGGGCACAGCAAAAACAGGAAATTACAAGCCAATATCCCTGATGCTGGGATATTGCATGCAAAAACATACACGCAAAATCCTCAACAAAAGACTAGTAAGCCAAATCCAACAGTACATACAAAGATGATCCATCACAATCAAGTGGGTTTTAGTCCAGGAATCAAAGGATGATTCAACATACGCAAACCAACATACGCAAACCAGTAAATGTGATTCACCACATAAACAATTAAAAAAAAAAAAAACCCATATGATCAACTCAATAGATGCAGAAAAAGCACTCAAAATCCAACATCCCTTTCTGATAAAAAAAAAAAAAAAAAAAAAAAACAAACAAACAAAAAACCTCTCCACAAACTAGGGATTGAAGGAACATACCTCAACAAAGTAAGAGTGATAAATGACAGACTCACAGCCAACACCACACTGAGTGAGGAAAAGTTGAAAGCATTTCCCCTAAGAAACTAGAGCAAGACAAGGATGCGCACTCTCACTACGACTGTCCAAGATAGTACTAGAAGTCCTTGCCAGGGCAATTAGGCAAGAGAAGTAAGTAAAAGGCATCCAAACAGGAAAAGGAATTGTTAAATTATCTCTGTTCACAGATGACATGATCTTAAAGATACCTCTAAAAGATCCCTAGCCTTGACAAATGACTTCAATAAGGTTTCAGGATACAAAATCAACATATAAAAATCAGTATCATTTCTATACACCAATAGCATTCGAGCTGAGAACCAAATCAAGAACTCAATTCCACTTACAATAGCTACACACACAAGCACACACGATATCTAGGAAAATGTTTAGCCAAGGAGGTGAAAGATCTTTACACTAACTACAAAGCACTGCTGAAAGAAATCATAGAAGTCACAAACAAATGAAAAAAAATCCCATGCGCATGGATTGGAAGACTCAATGTTGTTAAAATGACGATACTACCCCAAAGCAATCTACAGATTGCATGCAATCCTATCAAATTACTAATGTCATTTTTCACAGAAAAAGAAAAAAAAATTCTAAATTTCACACGGAACTAAAGAAGAGCTCGAGGAGCCCAAGTAATCCTAAGCAAAAGCAATGAAGCCAGGAGCAACACATTATCTGACTTCAAATTATACTATAGGGCTATAATAACCAAAACAGCATAGTATTGATATAAAAATAGACACATAGATCAATAGAACAGGATTCAGAAATAAAGCCACACACCTACAACCAAGAGATTTGTGACAAAATCAACAAAAATAAAGAATGGGAAAAGGACATCCTATTCAATAAATGGTGTTGAGAAAATTGGAGAGCCATATGCCTAATAAAACTGGACTCATATCTCTCACCAAATACAAAAATTATCTCAAGATTGATTAAAAACTTGAATGTAAGACCTGAAGACCTGAAACTAAAAAAAAAAAAAAAAAAAAAAAACACCATGAAATATCCTAGGAAAATTCTTCTGGACATTGGTCTACAGAAAGAATTTATGATGAAAACCCCAAAGAAAATGCAACAAAACCAAAAATAGACAAATAATATGTAATTAAACTAAAAAGTTTCTGCACACCAAAGGAAATAATCAACAGAATAAACAGACAACCTACAGAATGAAGAAAATATTTGCAAATTATGCATCTGACAAAGGACTAACATCTAGAATCTACAAAGAACTCAAAGAACAAACTTCATTAAACAACAACAACAAAAAATTAAAAAGTGGGCAAAGGACATGAACAGACATTTATCAAAAGACATACAAGTGGACGATAAACATATAAAAATGTTCTCAACGTCACTATTCATCAGAGAAATGCAAATTGAAACCTCAATGAGATCACAAAATCAATGATGATCATCTTACACAAGTCAGAATGGCTATTAATGAAAGTCAAAAAACATCAGATATTGGTAAGGATGCAGAGAAAAGGGAATGCCTATATAACATTGGTGGGAACTTAAATTAGTACAACCTCCACGGAAAACAATACGGAGACCTCTCAGAGATCTAAAAGTAAAACTACCATTCGATCCAGCCATCCCACTTCTGTGTATCTAACCAACACTCATATGTTGATCACAGCACTATTCACAATAGCAAAGTCATGGAGTCAACATAAGTGTCTATCAACAGATGACTAGGAAAAGACGACGTTTGTGTCTCTGCGTATGTGTGTGTGTCTGTGTGTGCATATATTATATACATATGTAATATATGTTACATACATTATATGTATATATGTTACATATGTCATGCATATACCTGTATGTACATATATAATATATACATGTATATGTGTATATACATGCATATAATATATATGTACATATGTATGCATGTGCATGCATATGACATATATGTAACATTACATATGCGATGTATTATATGCATGTGTAATATATTAGACATATGTATTATATATGTTGTATATTACATGTTATATATGTATATATGTGTATGGCATATGTAACATATTACATAAAATAGATATTACGTATATGAAATATATAAAATATGTAATATATAATCACACATATAATGTAAATATAAATATAAATATAATATACATAGATTACATATATGTTTAATATATATAAACTATATATGTAATATATGATGAAATACTATGCAGCCATAAAAAAGGATTAAATGTATTTTGCAACAACATGAATTGAGTCAAGGTCATCATCCTAAGAGAAGTAACTCAGAAAATCAAATACTGCATGTACTTACTTAGAAGTGAGAGTTAAACAATGGACACGCATGGACATATAGATGGAAATTATAGACACTGGGGACTCCAAAGTGGGGTGGGTCAGAGGGGGTGAAGGTTGAAAAACTATTGTTATATACAATGATCACTATTCGGGTGATGGGTGCCCTAGTAGCCCAAATTTCACCATTACTTACTTAAACATATCCAGGTAACAAGCCTGCGCATGTACCCTCTGAATCTAAAATAAAAATAATGAAAATTAAATAAAAGATGTTGCTTTTCAGTATATACAACTTGAAGCTTTAAAACCAAAACATGCTACCATAATTATTAATTTTGAAACAGTAATATCAATACAACAACTATTTAATCAACACAAACCAAATCCAGAACCCCTCAACATAGACTGTAAATTTCAGCGCAAGGTGGTGGTAAGGTGACTTCAATCCTGCCAGTTTAGATTGTTCTCAGTGCTGGGGCTTCTACAGGCTGGGAGTGGACTAGGAAGCAGAATATAGGACTTCAATGCCAGTTTAAGCAGCAGCGGAAACGCCACACCATGCCAATAAACCACAGTCCACAGCAAACAGAAAAGAAGAATAGTTAAAAACAGGAGTGTACTTAAGACTTCTCTCCAAGGCCTACGACCCACGTATCATTTTATGTACTGTTATTCTAACCTCAGATAACTTCACTTAACATAAGCAAATAGAAGTGTATTAAAAGACAAATCACCCAGATGATAAATAGATTTGAATCACACTATATATAGGAAGCTTTAAGAAACTGGAAAACATGGCCAGGCGTGATGGCTCATGCCTATAATCCCAGCAATTTGGGAGGCCGAGGCAGGCGGATCACGAGGTCAGGAGATCGAGACCATGCTGGGTAACATGGTGAAAACCCGTCTCCACTAAAAATACAAAAAATTAGCCAGGTGCCTATAGTCCCAGCTACTCAGAAGGCTGAGGCAGGAGAATGTCGTGAACCCGGGAGGCAGAGCTTGCAGTGAGCCCAGATAGCACCACTGCACTCCAGCCTGGGCAACAGAGTGAGATTCCATCTCAAAAAAAAAAAAAGAAAAGAAAAGAAAAGAAAAGAAAAGAAACTGGAATGAATGGCAAGAGAAAAGCATAGGTAGAAGGCAGAGATATAGTAACGTCTTCAAATAATCTGCTCTTTCTACCCATCAAAGACAGGTATGTATTGAACTTCAACCTTGTGCTCTAGTGCTTACTTGTGAAAAATACATAGTAATACATGCAAATAAATTCCTTCAATTAGAGTTTAGTACTGAAGCAGAGTTTGGCAAGCTAACATTACATAAGGGAGCTGGGAAGGAAGGTGTCAGAAGAGAGGATGAGTAGAAGTTTGTTATGGAGAAGGGTTACAAGATTCTAGGATGAGCAATCTAATTTCAAACTACAAGGCCAGGTGCGGTGGCTCACGCCTGTAATTCCCGCACTTTGGGAGGCCAAGGCAGACAGATTACTGGAGGTCAGGAGTTCAAGACCAGCCTGGCCAGCATGGTGAAACCCCATCTCTACTAAAAATATAAAAATTAACTGGGCCTGGTGGTGGGCATCTGTAATCCCAGCTACTTGGGAGGTTGAGGCATAAGAACTGCTTGAACCCAGGAGATGGAGGTTGCAGTGAGCCAAGACCGCATCATAGCACTCCAGCCTGGGCAACAAGAGCAAAACTTCATCTCAAAAAGTAATAATAATGATAATAATAATAATTTCAAAATACTAGAGATTTGAAGAAGCAGAGTGATATCATTTGGCTATGTCCCCACCCAAATGTCATTTTGAATTGTAGCTCCCATAATTCCATGTGTTGTGGGAGGCACCCGGAAGGAGATAATTGAATCATGGGGTGGTTACCCCATACTGTTCTTGTGGAAGTGAATTTAAGTCTCACGAGATCTGATGGTTTTATAAGTGGTTTCTCTGTTCACTTAGTTCTCATTCCCTCTTTCCCTGCCCATCATGTAAGAAGTGCTTTTCACCTTCCATCAGGATTGTGAGGCCTCCCCAGCCACATGGAACTGTGAGTCCATTAAGCCTCTTTTTCTTTATAAATTACCCAGTCTCAGGTACGTTTTTACCGGCAGTGTGAAAACAGACTGATACACAGAGCATGCATTAGGGATAATGTGTAGTGCAGTTTGGCTGGCATTCAGGGTGTCTGGAGCAGAGGGAGAACTGAGGAACAAAACTGGACTTGGACCAGACTGTGAGAGTTTTTACACTCCATATAAAGACATTAGACATCATGCTGCAAAAATTGAGAACATTTTAGAGGTTGCTTGAATTTATTTAATAAAATAAATAATCTCACGAAGCTGGAGTTAAATGGAGAGAGGAAAAAACACTACACTTATTCCTGCTGCTTCTCAAATGAATGGTATTTTAAAGGAACATCAACTTACTTAGCAGCTAAGAGAAGGATCTATTCAATTTAACAAGGTGTTATCATGATCTATACAAGTTGTTCTTTCGTGAAACTACTTACATTTCTGTTTTAAAAACTTAAATTCTACATTCAGTAATGTTACTCGAAGTGTAATGAGCTGGCAGAGATACAAGATTTTCTACAAATGCATTCTGAAGCTGACTTCTGAAAATCAGGTACAAAAGCAGTTCCAGTTTTATCTCTGGTGGGGGCTTCCTACAGGGAAAAGAAGAGCCATGGACTAAAAATGACTTACCAATCCCTACCAGAGTAAATCCAGAGTGGAGGCTGCCATGGCAGTTATCCTACTGGCAAATGAATGAACATAAATTATTTCGCACATGAGGCTATGCTAGCAGGAAAAGATGCCTGGACTCTGACTAGATTCAAAGAGACAGCTTACCAGAGGCTTAAGGGCTGAAAGAAGCAGACACAATGTATAGTACACACATCTGAGCCATGGCATTTATAGGAACAGCCTGTGGAATACCTGTGTGACAATCATTAGTAACAAATGAGGTCATTTGTCTAAAATGCAGATGCCCTGAGAGATTCTACTATCCTAGGTCTGTTGTGTGGCTTGGTAGGTGGTGAAGTACATACAGCCTGGGCTAAGAGCCATTGCTCAAAAAGCAATGTCCAACAGAAATATAATGGGAGCCACAAAGTTAAGCTACATGTGTGATTTTAAATTTTCTAGGAGCCACATTTAATAAAAGGATAAAGTAACCAGAGACTTAATTTTCATATCTATTTTACCCAATATCCAAAGGATTATTATTGTCACATGCAATCAATGTGAAAGTTTGTAATGAGATGTCCTGCATCCCTTTTTTTTTTTTTGTCATACAAAGCCTTTTACATACTAGTACATACTGAGTATTTCACAATGGAAGCTCATCTCAATTTGGAATGCCGCGTTTCAAGGGCTCATAGGCACCTGTGGCCGGTACTCATGAACTAGACAGAATAGATAGAGAAAGAAGAGACATGACTTTTTGCTTTCACTGAAACTATTGTGAATTCTAAATCAACCTCAGGTTTGAGTTACTGTGTTATGTTACGTATTGCGTTTGTATTCTTTTAAATTTTTTAGTGATAGGGTATCACTGTTGCCCAGGCTGGAGTACAGTGGTACAATCATAGCTCACCGCAGCCTCAGAATCCTAGGCTCAAGCTATTCTCCAATCTCAGCCTCCTGAGTAGCTGGGACTACAGCAGCATGCCCCCACACCCAACACATTTTTTAATTTAAAAATATATTTTAGAAACAATAGTCTTACTATATTGCCCAGGCTGGTATGGAACTCGTGGCCTCATGGAATCCTCCTGCCTCAGCCTCCAAGTAGCTAGGATTACAGGCATGAGTCGCTGCCACCAACTATTCTTCTCTCTTAACTCCATGGCCTGAAACCTCATATCCCTCATTTCTACTGCTTTTACCTAGCAAATTCCTATCCATGCTTAAACCTCCGCTCAAATAATCCTTGCTCAGGAAAATCTTTCTTAATTGTCCTGGCCCTTCTGTCTCCTCCCGCAACATCATCAAAAACAAGAGGAATACAGCAAACATGTAAACAAAACCCAAGTGACCTGGTTTCTTGTTTCCTTGTCAAATGTGCTCAGTGTATTGTGTCTCTCATAATGCCATTGCAGTCAGTTGCACATGTATTTATGTGATGATGATTCTTTTTTTTTTTTTTGAGACGGAGTCTCGCTCTGTCGCCCAGGCTGGAGTGCAGTGGCCAGATCTCAGCTCACTGCAAGCTCCGCCTCCCGGGTTCATGCCATTCTCCTGCCTCAGCCTCCCGAGTAGCTGGGACTACAGGCGCCCGCCACCTCGCCCGGCTAGTTTTTTGTATTTTTTAGTAGAGACGGGGTTTCACCGTGTTAGCCAGGATGGTCTCGATCTCCTGACCTCGTGATCCGCCCGTCTCGGCCTCCCAAAGTGCTGGGATTACAGGCTTGAGCCACCGCGCCCGGCCCGTGATGATGATTCTAACTCGCTTCTTCTCCTTGATGGAAGGTGCTGTGTCGGTATGTAATAGGGTCTGGATTGCAGCATATATCCAACATGGTTATGTTGAGTGGGTGAACACTTTCCCAGCTCCTGAATTAAGCCTTCCCTCTGCTGAAATAGATTGAGAGAATCTTTGTTTTTTGCCATTAGAAAAGCCTAAATAAAACACGTTTTAACCTAAAAGTTACCCTAGATACGTAAAAAGAAGAAATAAAAGTGCATTTTGAAATATCTTATGGTCATATACACACACAAAATACGTCTTTATCAGTCCTCAAGGATCAATCAACCAGAGGAGAATTTACTGCAAGGTGGATGAAGCTTTAGATGCAGGACCCTGTGAGTTCTAGGAGTTCTCTTCTAAGGAAGGGAAGCCAGGTTACACTCAGGAAGCATTTCATTACAACATTATAAGTATTTCTAGTAAAGCACTTGAGACCTTAAAAAATTAGAGACTCAAGCACCCAAGGTCCAATATTTGTTATGGTTTTTTTTTCATTCTAAATAAAAACTCCATTTAGTACTTTAATTTGTAATTTTGTATCATTTTAGGAGGTCCCCTACCTCCAATTTGTATAAAGCTTTCAACTACACAAAACTTGGATGCATCCATGCTGAGAAGATAAAATGTTTCATTCTTTGATTCATTTGTGTAATAAGAAAAAAAATAATCTAAATCCTTCTACAAAAATTTGGACTGCATAGTTTAAATCTCTTTTGACATTAAAAACTCAGTGTACCTGAAATCAAACTTGCTCTCCTTCGGACATCCCTAATGCTATCTCCATTATTGCCTTTTTTATCATTATAATGCTGTAAGTTGTAGGATACATGTGCAGAACGTGCAGCTTTGTTACATAGGTATACATGTGCCATGGTGGTTTGCTGCACCCATCAACCCGACATCTACATTAGGTATTTCTCCTCAAGCAATCTCTCCCCTACCCTACACCCTGCAACAGGCCCCGGTGTGTGATGTTCCCCTCCCTGTGTCCATGTGTTCTCATTGTTCAACTCCCACTTATGAGAGAGAACATGTGGGGTGTTGGTTTTCTGTTCCTGTGTTAGTTTGCTGAGAATGGTTTCCAGCTTCATCCACGTCCCTGCAAAGGACATGAACTCATCCTTTATTATGGCTGCATAGAGTTTAGAAGTCAGTGCAGCAAGGTATAAATTTGGTCATTATCTGTATGTATTATATTTAAAAACACTGAAGTGAATGAGTGTCAAATGAATGACAGTGTCAAAAAAGAGGATGTAAATACATTAAATTTTTAGATAGTAGACACTTAATAAATGTCTACAATTGGTAGATTCATTCTAATCTCATAGCATTAAATACCCTTTATAAAAATTCAAAACATGTTGGACTGTAATGCTTATGTATTTACCTTTCTTATTAAAGCGAATGGGTCAGCATAAAGTAGGTTACAAGCAGTTTAAGAGTGCCAGATTTCAGGGAAAAGTGAAAGACGGTGTGGGTGGGAGGCACATTCCACTGCTTCTCACCACAACCACAAACGCCGTTCTATGAAGACCGGAAATATCATAGGGATGACTCCAGACTTCCATTGGGTAACTTGTACTCTACTTCCTGAGCTTAATCTCAATAGACAGAACTGAGGATTGTGAGGGTAGGAAAATGAAGAGGCGAAAGTCACTGATCCTCTCTTCAAGATTTTTATAATCGAAAACACACTCAACACATATCAATTTTATGATAATACTATGAAAATTAAGTGCAAAATTTATGACAATTATTCATCCAGACATTTATTTATTCAACAAATAAGTGAATCCCAATTTTATGCTAACAGTGCTAGGGGTCTGATGGGATGCAAAGTGATCATATTCCTGCCCTCACCAAGTCCACAGTTGAGTGATAGCAGCACTGTTACAGGAGTTCAGGGAAAAAAAGTGTTAACCTTGGTTAGCATAATAGGGAAACCTTAATAGTAAGGGTAACTTTTGAAACAGGACATCAGAGAGAGGAAGGACGTGTACCAAAAACATGAAAGGAAACAAGATTCTAGTAGAGGACATCACCATCAAAGCTAAATTAATCTTATTTACTCCTCAATCGTTGAGTATCACTCATTGACATTCAATCACTCAACATTAATACTATTTCCCATTACTTTCACTGTTGTCTTTTGAATTTCTATGCTTTTCATTACTCTGTTTGAAATTTTTAAAGTATTACAGGGCTATGCAATGCAGTTAGATATATAAAGAATCAGTGGATGTAACCTAAAGGAATATGGATACAGCAATATCAAAAGCATTTCATTTGTACTATCATATGACATACATTTATTCTAAATGACTTTTTGTGTTCGCCCTTTCTCTTCTTCTCTTGTCCTGATTATCAGAAATCTGGGATTCAGCTAAGCAAGAAAGCCAGGAGGCCATAGAAAATCCCCTATTGAAAATGAAGCTTAAGTGTAGATGGCTTTGATACGTAGCCTTCCGTGCCCCTTACTGTTAAGTAGCTTTAATTTCAAAATTATCTCTTCTTTTTGCTATTTAACCATAACACTGTCCTAGAGTGCTAAACGGTTTCTGCCAGAGAAAATGAAATAAGTATTCTATAACCCTTACAGACTTAAAATGGGAATACACAACATGCTAAGAAACAGATAAGTTGGAAACTTAAATAAAGCACCAAGGTCAGAAACTGAATTTTGCTTATGATAAATGACTTAATAAAAGATTAAAAAAACACAACTGGTTATATCTACTCCCACAACCCCAGTTCTGCCATAAAAATAATGATTAAATCCAACAATAGGCTCAAAATCTCATTTTACTCACTGCAATAATAGATAGGGTTTTAAAATTATTTTTTATGGAAGCACAAATTTCTCAGTGAACAGCATGCTGCAGTTCTCTTAGGCTGCAGAAATACCTTAACATGATTTTGTTCTTCACAGTAATAGTCTCAGAGCATCCAGATACTCAGAGCACCAGAAGCATGGAGGTAAATTACGCAGTGAAAGATCCCAATGCTGGTCCACCAGCCAAGGTCCCTGAGGCTGATACACCGCAGAGGGAAATAGGGGCTGTCTCTACAACTTCTTGCAAATTAAAAAGTTAAAAAGATGTGGTCTCAATGCCATATGACTTGGTACATTGAAAATATCTTTGTGCTATGTTTTTAAGCTCCATCTGGTCATTTATGTTTCTCTCTAAACTGGTTATTCTAGTTAGCAGCTTCTGTAGACTTTTATCAAGGTCCTTAGCTTTTTTGTGTTGGGTTAGAACATGCTTCTTCAGCTCAGCTAAATTTATTACTCACCTTCTGAAGCCTACTTCTGTCAATTCATCCATCTCATCATCCACCCACTTCTGTGCCCTTGCTGGAGAAGTGTCGCGATCATTTGGAGAATAAAAGGCACTCTGGCCTTTTGAGTTTTCAGCATTTTTTCGTTGATTCTCTCTCATCTTCATGAGTTTATCTGGTTTAGATATTTGAGGCTGACCTTTGGATGAGGTTTTCGTGTGGACTTTTGTTGATGCTGTTGGTGGTGCTTTCTATTTGTTTTTCTTTCAATAGTCAGGTCCCTCTTCTGTAGGGGTGCCCTGGTTTGCTGGGGATTCACTTCCGACTCTATTCATCTGGTCCCTCCCACACTTGGACATGTTACCCAAGGAGGTAAAGATGGCTTCCTCCTCCTTCCTCCGGGATCTCTGTCCCTGAGGAGCACTGATCTGATGCCATCAGGACTGCTCCTGGATAAGGTATCTGAAACCTCTGTTGGGAGGTCTCACCCAGTTGAGGGGGCACGGGATCTAGGACCCACTTAACAAAGCACTTTGACTATCCTTTGGTGGAGGGAGTGTGCTGTGCTCAGGGGAAACCCACTCCTCTGAGCTGTCCGGATTCCTCAGAGCTAGCAGGAGAAAAGACTAAATCTGCTGGTCCATGGAGACCACAGCCACCCCTCCCATCAGGGGCTCAGGCCCAGGAAGACCAGAGTTTGATCCCTAAGCCCCTGATTGGAGTTGCTGGAGTTCCGGCAGGGAGGGCCCACTCAGTGAGGAGGGATGGGTCAGAGTCTGCCCTAAAGAGGCAGTCTGGCCACGATCTGCCACAGCTGGTGTGCTCAGTTGTAGGGACGACTACCTCTTGGAATCAAGCCTTCCATTCTTCCCAGCACCAGCAGGGGAAGAATGGTGGCCTGGAGCTATAGTGATGGCTACTGCCCCATGGCACACATTTATCTGTGTAACAGACCTGCATGTCCTGCACATGTATCCCAGAACTTAAAATATAATAAAATAAAAAAAAAATCTTTATGCATATAAAGTAGTAGTGATCCATCTTCTGGGTACCCACACAGCCCTGCTTGTCAGGAGCTAGAATTCAACTGTCACTCCTCCCTTACCTGGGAGTCCTTCTGAAGTACAACCTGAGCAATGCTAATGGTGACCTTGGTCTCAAGTGCCTCAGAGATGGAGCCCTTTCTACAGAGCAAGACTTGCCTTCTCAAGAGTCTATCTATTGAACTTCGCAGACGGCTTAATACATAAATAACCCCCCTCCTCAAGCAGAATTTGAAACCTTTGTCTGAAAAATGGAGCTTGGCCTCAATTTCCTGGACCTCAATATGTCTTTTGAGCTTCACATCAAATACTTCATAGCTGTTTAGGAAAACGGTAAATTAAGCAGGGGAACACTGTTACATCTGTAGCTCATTTATAGTTCTCACTTATGCTATCACCTGTCTTGCTGCTTGAAAGCTTGTGTGACCTTGGTGTTATCGTGGATGCTGGTATAAAGGTTCTTAACAGCTGTAGGGTTCTGATGCAGCTGCTCCAGGCTGGCCCCATCAGGCATCTCCTCGGCCTGAGGCTGGGAGATGGCTTGAGGATGTCAGCCTGGAGCAGCTGCATCAGATGGTTTGATATGCCTGGTGGGCACAGGCTCTGCAGGGGCCAGTAAGTGACTGTGCTCCTCCTGCAGCTCAGACACTCCATTTCAGACTCTCTATTCACAACCCCTCACTTCCTGAAATTGTATCCCGCTTCCCCTTAGACTGTCACCTTGTTCCACCATTCTACGTATCTCTTTCACAGAGAGAGGGTCTAAAAACACATTGACACTAAGTATTGGCATTTTGAAAGATGTTTAAAAATACTTCCCACAATAAACAAATATCTAACTGTAAAATCCCATGCTTCTCTGGGGAAACGGTTTTGGATTGCAGTCCTCTCTTGAGAACCTCATATTGCAGTATTAAAGCAAGAGCTGATTTCAGGCCCTGCATAAGTGTATCTTGCTTTGAGTAATCATTTTTCATGTGTTTACTTCATTTGCTTCTATTTTCCTTGCCTTTGTCTGACCTTTTGAAAACAGTAGGTTTACCCCATATCTGTTTGTCACTGTCATATAAATAGCACTCAAATAAAGCAAACTCATTGCTTACATCTGTAGAGTTTCCTAGGTTGGAATGCTAAGGCCTCCACTGACTACTAGGATAATGCAAGACAGTTCTCTGAATCCCGAGCACCTCATGCCAAATGCGACATCCCCATAGACTGAAACACACGTGCACACTGTTTCCCCTATATGTCTTGCTTTGCAAATTATTCTGGAATTCATTCAAAATGATTCCCCGAAGAGTGAACTGATTTTTAATTATTTAGGGAGATGGAGAAATGAGACAGAGGTCACATTTAAATATTGAGGTATCCGTATGTATATATCAGAGCTGAATCAATTTCTATGTATGATTTCTATGCTATAGGACCATGTGGCCCCTCAGTCTGCTTCACTTCTTCCAGGTAGAGCACACAGTATGTAAGAGATAAGAGACACTGAAATCATATACTATAACCTCACTCGAATACCATTTACTATTATGTATAAGTCAAATTATTGCAGGCAGATCTTTGATCTGGTCTAAAAAGAGATGACAGATCAATGCTGAGATGTTCCTGTTGTTTTGTTTATGTTTTCAAGGAAAAACAATGTTTACTTCTACCAGGAGTTAAAAATAGGTAACTTTTAAAATTTAAAATATCACCTTTTAGAAGACCTTGCAGACTCCCAGATAATCCCTATAGTCAGAAGTTGTTTTTTTTTTTTTTTTTAATTTTAATTTTTCTCCCAGGCAGGGTCTCCCTCTGTCACCCAGGCTGGAGGACAGCAGCATGATCACGGCTCACTGCAGCCTCTGCTTCCTGGGCTGAAGTGATCCTCCCACTTCAGCCTCCAGGGCAGAGTAGCTGGGACCACAGGCATGCATCACCACACTACCATGACTGGCTAACCTTTTGCATTTTTTGTAGACATGGGGTTTTGCCACATTGCCCAGGCTGGTCTTGAACTCCTGGACCCAAGCAATCCACCTGCCTCAGTCTCCCAAAATGCTGGGATTGGAGGCATGCGCCACTACCTTTGGCCAACTAAGTCTTGTTCCAATGTTCAGTTAATTGCCTAGTGTTTGTTATTCTGTAGACTGTGTCTACAGAAAGTTACTATGTGTATTAGTTTTCTGGGGCTGTCATAACAAAATACACAGACTGGGTGCTTAAGCAATAGACATGTATTACCCCATAATACTGGAGGCTAGAAGTCCAAGATCAAGTTATCAGTACATTTGGGCTCTTCTGAGGCATCTTTCCTTGTAGTTGGCCACCTTCTCCCTGTGTCTTTTTTTTTTTTTTTTTTTTTTTTTTGGAGATAGAGTCTGGTTCTGTCTCTCAGGCTGGAGTGCAGTGGTACGATCTTGGCTCACTGCAAGCTCCTCCTCCCGGGTTCACGCCATTCTCCTTCCTCAACCTCCCAAGTAGCTGGGACTACAGGCACCACCCCCTCACCACACCCAGCTTTTTTTTTTTTTGTATTTTTAGTAGAGACGGGTTTCACCATGTTAACCAGGATGGTCTCGATCTCCTGACCTCGTGATCTACCCACCTTGGCCTCCCAAAGTTCTGGGATTACAGGTGTGAGTCACCGCACCCAGCCTCCCTGTGTCCTTTCATACCCCTCCCTCTGTGTGTGTCTGTGTCCTAATCACCTCTTAAGGATGCCCGTGAGATTGAACTAGAGATCATCCTAACAACCCTGTTTTAGTTATTTAAAGTCTCTGTCTCCAAATACAGTCACATTCTAGGGTACCAGGGGTTAAGACTTCAACATATGACTTGTGGGAGAACACAGTTCAGCACATAACACACCCTATATTTATATTTAGTTCCCTTTCAATGCTTGAGCTTTAGCATTCTGTCTTTCTGCAGTCTTCAAGTAAAAATCATTGCAGGTTTTTTAAACGTTTCAAAGTGTGTTGTAAAATCCTTCAGTATGTTCCACATTCACTTTCGCTGCCCTTCTTGAACTTGTGTCTTACACATCCTCTTTGAATTGTGGTCCTAAGAACAATCTTCGTTTTATAACAAAAGATTATCATCCATTCTTTGTAACTTTTGCTTGCCTCCTAACACAGTGCCTGGCTCATGGTAAGTACCCAAAAATATTTGGATGAATATAATGAGAAATTTTATCATTATACATGGTTGTAATAAGTGTTATAATCCTGACTTATGTCTAGCTTGTAGTTCATTATGATTCTTAAATTATCTTCTGCTTTGCCAGCAAATAACCAATCAGTTTTACTTGAACAGATGCTTGCCTAATGAATTGTTCCGATTACAAAATTCTAAGCAACAAAGATTCCCAAACCTGAAGTTTTAAAACAGTTGGCTCCCATAATACCCTCATTTTTAGCTTTAGCTTCTGCTAACTGTTTTGTATCATTGAATAGTCATGGATAATTTTTTTTATTTTTTCCCAATGAAAGTAACCTGAAAACACCATTCAAATAATATTTGTGCTAAAAGGTCACTTCTCTGACCTACAGATCAAAAACTTGCAATAGGTGAGCTGTTCTGCATGATAGTAGGGTTTTGTTTGTTTGTTTGTTTGTTTTTAATATCCCTTTACCACCTGACAAGAACTAGTACCGGGAGATTTCCTCTGTAGAGCTTCCAAATATTGGTACCAACATTAACTGCACAACATAGAATTATATGTGGAGCTATTTAGAAATGCAACAACCTAGGAACTATCTTGGACCTTCTGATCAGAATCTCTGGGGGTAGAGAGTATGTTTTCAGAAGGTGAACTGGTAATTTTTATGCATAGTCAAGCTGAGAAATTTGCTTAATAAGGAAGTAGTTCCAAAATGTAGCTGCACATTGAAATCACCCAAAGAAGCTTTAACCTGGTGATGTCTGGATCTCAGTTCACTGCCAGGATAACAGGAATTTAAACGTTTCTCACGTGATTTAATGGGTGACCAAAAAGATACACTGCTGAGAAATCAGAAGGACATTACTATATTTTTAATAAATCATTCAAAGGTGAAAAGCGTAACATGAGGATGAGCCCCGAATAACATATGTTTATTACAAGTGGTTCCGTATGAATTGCCAGAGACTGTAAAATGTGGACAGAGATGTGTCTGGTTGTGCCTTGGATTTTGCCAGAGACTACAGTTTTTAACACTTACCTGTGAGAGAATTCTCTGGAAAACATATCATAATGCTGATGGTGGACCCATCATCAGACTTTCTAATTCAATTGTCCTGGAGTGAGTTCCAAGTATTTACCTTTTTGCAAGTTTTAGACTAATATTGATGCTGCTGGTTCGGGAACCACATTTTGAGAATCACTATCATTGAGTTTCCACATTCACAGAGAGCCAATATCCTTTCACACAGGTGAGTCCATTTGTTACACCTCTCAACTACATAATTACGAGACCACAACTCAAGGCATATGCACCTGCTTCAAAGATCATTGTGCAATATGAGAACTACAAGGTCTTCTCACAGAATTCAATATTCCCTACAAAATCATGGGGGAAAAAAAATTACACATGTTGTATGGTATCACTATTAATTTTTATAGTCTCTGAAATATTATACTATAGTGTGGATAGTACACATTTAATTTCCATTTGTCATCTCATGCATACTGTAATATTTTCAGACTTTTCCTGTCCTCTAATTTTAATGAATGCTTGGAATTAATTTCAAACCCTTGAAGATAATCTACAAGGCTTTTTTCTTTTGATTTTTTCCCCATAATGTTAAAAGTGCTTTTGAATCTTTGACTCGGAGGTATGGGCTTGCATTTTGTATATTATGGGCTTTTACATGAAATGTATCTTGGAGACTTGAAACAGAAAAATATTTTTGCCTTTACTTATAAAGCCTCACCTGAACCATGCTAGAGAATCCCTCTTAAGTCCTCTCTCACAATAATAAGGTATATTTTCTCAGATCTATGTGAACAAACTTCACATTAAGTTGCAAACTGGGAAACCATGAATATTAAAGCTTTTCTTAGATGTGGCTCATTACTTTTCCTCATCTTCAACTTTTAGTTTGCCTTCGTCCTTAATGTTTTCCATAGTTCCCATGGAAAAACATTTTCTGTTCAGAAATCCACTTTACTTTCCAAAACCATTTGACTTGCCAATCATCTCCAACAAGATTGACTCAATAATGAATCTATTCTTTTGTGGGGAGGGAGGGATAATGGAAAATGTACTCAGCTACAGCTAAAAACACTAAACGCTCTCAAAATTTTATTCATATTTAGGGAGATAACCTATACGACCTAGAATTTATGTGATAATCTTTTGCAAAAACCTAATTGAGAGAAGTAGTATTTAGGTTTGATAGTATAAAGAATACAGCATTCTCTACTTCTCTAGGTGTTTTTAATTGGACCCTCACATTGACTTGTCATAAACCTCAGGAAGTCTACTCCTTTCAACAAAACAGCTTCAACCTTTGGGATTCACTTTTAAGATGATGCTCTTGGCTTTCATTGAAGTCTTTTTAAAAATGAAGAAACACACACATGCAAATGATATAAACACTGCTTTGTATTTGCCATAAATGGCCTCCATATATGGTTCTACAGTAGAAAATTATCTTTGAATTTCACCCTGTGTAAACGTTGTCTTTTTTGAAGAATTCATATACCTTAAAAATATTGTTTACTTAATATTTTTCTTTACTTAATTAGCAAACTCAGATCTTATTTGTCTCCCTTTTTCTGGATGTCATTGTCATATAAAGTAATATTTTTCCTATTTATACATCACTGAGGTATTTTAAAGAAACAGGAGAGCCATTAATATTAAAAGATGACAGATGTATTGGTAATACACTCCAGAGCTTTGATAGCAGAATTGAAGGAAAAGTAAAAAGAGAAAACAAACGTACTGAGGAAAATGTCTCATGATTTTATACATTTTAACCTTATGTCATCCTCAAAACTACTCTGACAGCTAGATAAAACGATCTTTCAACTGATACCCAGGGAAGTTAAGTGATATACCTACAGCCAGGTACCTGATAAACTAGAGGGAATAGATTTAAATACATGTCTTCTGACCACAACAATCTACAACCTATAACACGCACAGGAAGGAAGCTATTACAAGATGCTCACTTAAAATACAGTTATGTGACTTGTACCTGTAGACTTTCATGTGAAACAATCCCATATTTCCATCTGCTTTATAAATATAGTCCGGCTATGCCTCTGTTTTCACTCTGAAGCTTTAGAATTTGATAAAGAAACGTAGGACTCATCCAGGAAAAAACAATTCAGATTGTAGAAATGGGAATGTGGGAACACGCATGGGTGTTGGGAGGACTAAACTGCTATGCTTTTTCACTGGAATTAATGAAGACAGCATGGGCTAGTCTAGAGCACTAGATGTGGAATTCATGTTCACAACTGTTACCAAGACCTGCAAGTTTCGGAAGTCACTTAACTCTCCAGGCCTCAGTTTCCGCATCAACAGAACACAGAGTTTATATTGGATCATCTCCATGTTCATTTGCACTCCTAATCTTCAACTCTGTCTTTTTCACCTATGAGCTGATTATTATAGTTTATAGCTGGATTTAGAGGGTATCACACAGTTGTAGGTGAGTTCATTCAGGGGACTGGACATTTCTTCAAGTACAGGAGAACAGTCAGGGGGCGCTGCAATCATACATGCTTGTGTTGTACGCAAGCAAAAAAAATGTGAAGGAAAAAATCAAAGGACTTCTGATATGGCTACATAGAGCATTAATGGAGATAGTCCAGTTAATATATATTTATTGTTATGTAGTTTCAGATTGCTAGGAGGAGGATATTGAATGCACCTAATGCAAAGAATAAATGTTTGAGATGCTGGATGTGCTAGTTACTCTGATCTGATCACCAAACATTGTATGTATTGAAATATCACCATGTACTCTATGAATATGTACAACTTTGCATCAATTAAAAAATAAAAACAATTTAAAAATAAAATTAAACAGATTCACTTGATAACCAATTTTGTTTTTACTCAAGACTGTTGAATGATTGAGTGATTTCACCAACAGGGTTGTATTTCCTGTGGTTTCTTGCCATCTATTACTTTGAAAGTCTGTCTCTATATTGTTTTTATTTGTACTTATCTACTTCTTTAGCAAACTATCATCATCATTGTATGTCACCCATCTAAACACTAAGATGTTGAACTTGGTGCTCCCATTTGCACTCAGTATTTTAATCAAACAAATATTTGCACTCATTATGTATTTTAGACTTTGTTCAATACTGAATGGATGCAATCTGTTTTGTTGCCTCTCTCCATCCCCCTCTGAACCTGCACTATTGATCTAGTCACTCAACCTATTACATTTCCCCAAGTTCCATATTTTTCATGAAGCCTGGATTCTATAATGAGACATTTCACTTAGTTTTCTTTATCACCCTCCATGTAAAAGATCCTTAACTTCCTTCGCACGGAGGGTTCCTTCTTTATGCTCATCCTGATCTGTGGACTCCCAATTTCCTAGTGTCATTTTAAAAAATAAATTGCACTTGGATTGGAGAAATACCAGTAAGCTGGGAATGCCTGATGGCAGTACCATAGTTTTGGAGTTCCAAACACATGGTGAGTATTGTAACTGGGTATATTTTGTGCCTAAGGAGTGTTTATGAGAGGAATACCCCTTGTTAGAAGGAGGCTATTATATAGCAGGAGGCCCCTGCACTCACCCACTGTGCATTTCATCTCCTTGCACCTGAGCTGTTACCAGGAGCTCCAAAGAAGTACCCCCAGGTTATCTGATTAGACTGTTGAGTGAACCGCTGCAAAGATTCCCAGTGAAAGGAACTACTCGATGTTGCCCTGCTTGGCAGGTTTGCTTCCTGTTCAATAGACTTCTGTGTAAGCTGATTCTGAATGTGATCAATAATTGCCTTCTAAGCCTCAATGTTTCACTGGATCTCAAGAGACTGCCTGATGGGCATTGCCCTAGCTCACTTCTACAATTAGCCGTTTACCTCCTCTTAATCAAAGCAACTCCATCTCTCCACTAAAACTGTTTCCTCAAAAGCCACCAATGAGCCTTTTTCCCCCAAACCAAAGCCTTTTCATTCTCTTGATACCCAAGTGTTGTTGACACCTTTCAGCATCCCTTCTTTCATAAAATTCTCTTAGCCCACGTGTTTCTTTTTTCTCATAATACCTATAATTATTCCTTTGTTTCCATGCCTGATTTTTTTTTCTTTTTAGCCCATTAAGAATTGTAAATTATCAGTAAAATGTCAGTTCTAGTATTTTTTTTTCTAGTATTTTTTTTTTGGAGTCTTCAAAGTCAGTCTTGTGATTCAACTTATTATATCCAAATCTTCCCCTGCCCACCAGTGCATGTTTTCGTTGAATTACGCAGGTGACACCAAGTTCAATGCGTCCATTAACTGTCCTGTTCCCCACCACTCCCCTCACACAGGCAGGGACCCTTACCATCTCTTCAGAGGCAACTTCACATGTCAGTCCTCAGGTTTCAAATGTAGAACCCATTTGTCATCCTGTTCCCTGCTTCTGTAATTTTATGTAGTATGCCTAGTTTTTCTTGGGGAGATATTTTCTACCATTCTACCTCTTTATTCTCTTTACTACCACTTAGTCCAGGCTGTCACTCTTGACTCAGCCTGCTTTCTGGACTCAAGGGCCTTATTCTGTCCTGTATACTACTGTATACTGCTCCAACATTTAATACCTACAGATGGCTTATCATGCCATTTTTACGCCTAGTGACCTATGCTAACATGACGGAGAGCATAATGTTATATGTCCCTAAATGAATGCAGAGCCCCCTTCAAGCGCAGCTCTCAACACCCCTTCGGCAGGCTTTTTGAATTTTATAATCTGAAGACAGTGTCCATCTTTCTCTCTCACAGAATCAAAAGATCTCATTTTCTCCTTCTAGGTAATAAGGTCTTTCTTCCCCACCAACCATAGGTCCTGTCACTTTAGTATATTAAGAAAATAAGGTGCAATCTTTGCTGGATGATGACCCAGCCTTTCTCGCTTCAACGTGGTTTATATCAATAACAAAATCTTACTTTAAAATACTAAGTATATGGTCTTAGTTTTCAAAGTCCCATGCCACCCATCATTTTCCTTATTAAAATATGGGCTAAGTGTGATGGCTTATACCTGTAATCCCAGCACTTCAGGAAGCTGAAGCGGGTGGATTCCTTGAGGTCAGGAGTTTGAGTCCAACCTGGCCAATGTGGTGAAATCCTATCTCTACTGAAAATACAAAAAAAGTTAGCTGGGCATGGTGGTATGCACCTGTAATTTTAGCTATTCTGGTGGCTGAGGAACGAGAATCCCTTACACCCAGAAAGCAGAGGTTGCAGTGAGCTGGAGATTGCACTACTGCACTCCAGCCTGGGTGATGAAAGCTCAATAAATACATAAATAAACAAACAAACAAACATAAAAATAAAGTATGTACAGAGACCTCTACCTATTTATATGCAAGCAAAAGGAAGAGTGGTTTTATTTTAGAATGTATCACTTTTATCTCCAATTTTTTGATATGGCATGGTAAGTTTATTCACCTCCAGAGGTGCAAAATTATAGAATAAGAACAAAGTTAAACATAACTGACTTTAAAATACATAGTGCCCAATGCATGCAATATATAATATTTGACCAGTCATGGTGGCTCACACCTGTAATCCCGGCACTTTGGGAGGCCAAGACGGGCAGATTACTTGAGGTCAGGAGTTCAAGACCAGCCTGGTCAACATGGTGAATCCCTGTTTCTACCAAAAATACAGAAATTAGCCATGGTGGTGTGCATCTGTAGACCCATCTAATTGGGAGGCTGAGGTGAGAAGATTGCCTGAACCCTGAAGGCAGAGGTTGCAATGAGTTAAGATTGTACTACTGTACTTCAGCCTTGGGGATAGAGCAAGACTCTGTGTGTGTGTGTGTATGTGTGTGTGTGTATATATATACACAATATTTACCAATACAAGCATTTATAGGTATTGAAAAAGGTAAACAACCAAAAAGGTAAAGTTCACATTGCTGCTGCTCTAGATACTTAATATACCTAAATAAACAAATACATAAATAGAACTTATTTTACTTGGCAGAGGATCATTATGCACACTTTGCTCTTTGCTGCAGGTTTTTTCCCCATCATAATTTTATGTATAAATTGTTCACATGTGCTGCCAATACATGACTGCAATTATAACTTAAAAATAAAGGCAATTCTATGTTTCTTCTCTTTTCTGAGCAAGATAATAGTATTTCTTTGGAATATAAATTGCTACGATTTTTAGAGTTAGAAATTCTTCAAAGAACAATTAAGTCTTTGCTGAAATACGAAATAGAAGATAGTTCCAGAGAAGATTACAGCGTTTCAATTCAGTGCCCCCAATGAGAAATTTAAAAATTGGCTTAACGGTTGCCTAAACTCATACCTCAGATTCTAAGATGTCAAGCTGTATGTTTTGAATGAGCTTAAATACATTGACCAATATAAACAAGCCCTGTAAACTGTAAAGTTACTCGAGTGAATCAAATGTTATTTCCTATATATAATCAAAAACAGGAAAAATCATATGGTTATAATATTGAACACAGCACACATTTAACTAAAAGTTTAAAACATTTCTCTATTATCTTAAGGAATAGAAAAAAAAAATCAACCAAAACAGTTTTTTTAAAGTTAACACAAAGGAATAAAAAACTTCTTTAGTTCGAAATGGCTGATTCAAAATTATTTGAGTAGAATTTCACTTTTATACTAGTACTTGGTGATACATTTTCTCCTTTCTCGTAATACTTTGGAGGTGCTAACTACTGTAAACTGAGTTTTTGTCATTCTAATTGTAAATACTGTATTATGGTAAGTGGCATTATAGAAAAAACTTATAGAACCTTAGGGCTGAGTTAAAGGCCAGCAAGAATGACCTTCTGGTGATCAGAGAGTCTTTCAAATAAAATGAAGTTTTCACTGACTCGGTGAGAACAGATTGTGTCTTGCACCCTGCCTAGTATCTTTCATGTTCACAGAAAGGCCCTGGGGAGTTGGGGGTGGCGGGAACACACCACTGAAATCACATGAATGAAATAGAAGTCAGTGAATCCCAGAGGTCAGGAATTCAGAGATACACAAAGACACCCAACCACTGGTTTGGATTCAAAAAGTTAGGGGAATGAATCCCATTTTCCTCACTTACTGTGGGGCTGGAGCAAGTTACTTACAAAAGAGGGCTGTTGTCATTAAAACAGGAATAAGACTTACGCAATAGAAGATTAAGAGTTGCCAATAGATACTATGTCAGCACAGTGCTTGGCACAGAAGATACACTCAGAAAATGGCACTCTCAGGTACAGAGTGGTACCCAGAGACCACTCGTCCAGCCCGAAGCCTGAGGATTGTTCGGGAGGTGGAATGATCAGCGTCATACAGCATCAGACTGCCCAGAAGAAAGGCTCCTTTCACCTGATCTCTGTGTCTAAGATCAGGGGATTCACTCTGGAGCCTCCCAAACTGGAAGAAACAGTTTTACTCGCAGCGGTTTTCTATTTCCTACTTATCATTATGTACACCGGGTTATTCTTTTTCTGCTTTCAAAATCTTCAGAGAACTTTGGTTTCCTGTTCCCAATGTGGATCCTTTCATCCTCACACCATCTGAGAAAGTGATTTCTTTTTAATGCTCTAAGAAAATGGCAGGGGCACTAAAAAAAGAGACAATAAAAGCAATAATACGATGTTCTATCTTGTCTATCTTGTAACATTTCTTTCTTAAAAATAAAAAAATAAAAACAGAGAACCTGTTAAGCTCATCAGCAGGATTGGCTCCAACTGGATCTGGCTGATGCTTCTATGTGGCTAGGGAACCCAGGTTTGTTAAAAATGGTGCTTCTGGGTCATTTTCTATATTAGATTCCAGAATAACAATGGTGAATCACAGTGCCTATGCTCCAATCTAATGTAGAAGGTTCAATCCAGAGACCGGGGATTGTAACAGAAATAAACAAGCATCAGAATGGACAGTAGCCAATACTATGCAAGGAAATAATCTAAATTTTAACAACCTGGACTAGGCATGTTATTCCCTCCCACTGAGGCTCTCTGAAGTTCAACTTCTTTAGGATTATCAGTCTTCATTTGGTCCCTGACAAGGTCCAACCTGATTTTTGGAGAATCAAGTGGAATGACAGGATATCAACTAGTGAATCGTTTATTGAACACGGGAGGCAGCCTTCCTGAGTTCAGATCCAGCCTCTGCCACAAACCACATAGCACACTGTTGAGTGTAAGCTAGCTATTTAAACTTCCAGTGTCTCAGTTTTATCATCTATAAAATGGGGATAATTCTTGTACCTACATCATAGAGTAATTGTGTAATTGGGTTGATTTTTGTAAAATGCATAAAGCATATATAACAGATAGCAGAGACTGCAAATGTTTGATAGCTACATGACAGAATAAATCAATCTACCATGAGTTTGGATTTACAATTAATATTGAATCCAAGGACTGAAAAATACATCTCATCACCTTTACCCCTTAATGAATAGTTTAGATTAGTCACTTACAAAACTTGGAACACTCTAAGAAAAATTGTTTTTCTAGCCTTATTCTTTCATTATGGTATGAAATTATTATCCCTGCTTTGTAGAGGAAGCAATTGAAATCCAAGAAGTTAAAATTATGTACTAAAAGTGAACAAAAGCTAAAACGTGAGAAGAGATGAGACTAGAAACTGAGAAAAAAAAATGTCACCAAACCTGTTGGGAGACAGAACTGTTTTGCAAGATGTAATTCACAGCCCTTCCTGAAAATAATTAGAATTCCTGATAAAACACTTGAGTAATTTTCTGATAGACTCTCATGATACTTAAAGATCTTTTCTGGGAAGATCCAGTCAGCTGACTGTCAGTTTTGAAACTTGTTTTTTTTTTTTTTTTTTTTAACAAACGAAGTTGAATTTATTCTTCAATATATGTGAACATAAAATTTTACAAATACTGTTAAATATAATTGTAAATATTAATTATTTTATTTTATTTTATTTTAAAATTATACCCCTACATCTTTAATCCATCTTACAAGTAGTCTAATCTTTAACCAGGCAATTCTTCATTGTATGACCTCTCCCCACCACCCCTCACCCAAATGTTTCTACCTAGGGGAGAATCTTGAATTCAGCTTATTCAGCAACCTCACATCCAACAGCATGTTTGAAATAAAACATAATGTGGGCTCATAATCATCTTATCTGAGAAGTTGTCTTTAAATATGTACATATTTCCCAGTTGAATACAGCACTTTTTCCTATATTCCCAAAGATTCTTACTCCTTACTGTTTTTTTTATTAATCCCCAAACTCATATATCCATTGAATTAAACTTGGAAGGAATATTAGGAACAAACTAGTCCAACTTTCTTGATTTAAAACATCTGCATCTTCCCAGCTACAGACATGGAGACTCAAAGATAACTTTAAACCGAAGATACGTGTCTGCAATAAGCCAATAGCTTTTCTATTCGCAGTAGGTTCACTTTATTTATTTGTTTGCTAGTTGGTCAGTTGCTTGTCTCTCCCTTTCCCATTCAGGCTCTAGGAGGAGTAATAGGAAAGCATCATGAAGTGCATGGTCAGACACGACCAGGTCCACAAATATTTGTGTCTTTCCGTAATGTCAGACTTTCATCAATGCTATTCAGTCATCAACGCCATGAGCTACCTGAAGCTCCAGAGGAGGCAATTCTCTTTAGTGCCACCCATTCACTTGGCAGAGCCATAGGCACACAGGCTCAAGTCACTCCACGGGCCAGTCAATATTGCAAACCATACATAGTTATCTATCTATCTATCTATCTATCTATCTATCTATCTATCTATCTATCTATCTGTTTAAACATTCCACAACAAGATAACATTCAACATTAAGATAAAGGAGATAGGAAAAAAGAGTTAACAAACCAGTTCAGGGAGAGCAATGTGGACAAAACAATGCCTAGGCCTGATCCAGATGGTCCATCAGGGTCTTGCAAGGAAGAGACTTTAATGTGGGTAGAGTCTTCGGCAGGGGATGCTGGGTGCTTATCACAAGTGACAGAAAGATGGTGTCTGCTAAGACAGCCGTTTCCAACTGGTGAAGTCCTGCTCTTTTTTATGGCCACAGAGTCTTCTGGTGAGGACTAATAGTGAAAGGGTGTGAATGATTATGTCCTTATCTGGTTGGGTGCAGTCTCTATTGGTCAGCTGAACACCTGGACCCTGTTGGCACGATGGCTTTTAAAATGTAAGATGGAGTCTTTTTCTAAAGTGGAGCTACTTATGCCAAGGGTGCTCTATACAGAGAAACTCTATAAAACAAATAAGAACCAAGCAAGCCACAGTTGGTAAGAGAAGCTCAAGAGAAAACATGAGATCGCCAGTGGTTCTCAAACTGCAGCTGGCATCGGAATTCACCAGAATCACCTGGAGGGCTTGTTCAGACAGACTGCTCAGCCATAGCCCCTCAATGCTGATTTTGTAAGTCCAGGGTGAGGTCGGAGAATCTGCATTACTAACAAGTTTCCAAGTGATGCAGATGATACAAGTGAGCCACACTGTGAACCACTCAGATGTGTTTTTTCAGTGGAAACTTCTTTTTAATCATCGCTTTCAGGCCAGACACACCCTTTCCCTCCTTCTCCTCCAAACTCCAAAGCTCTCCCTCCCCATGAAACACGGGCTGTACGAAGAGAGGTCAGATGGTGGAGGGTTGGCGGAGGGGGAGGGGTTTGGGAGTTGGGGAGTGTTTAGTGGATAAGGGGTAATGAGTGGATAAGTGGGAGATGATATAGCAGGAGTTTCTAGAAGGATTTCAGAGGGAATTTCCCTGTGAAAATTAGATCCTCACCCTGAAGGCCCACTTCTGAATCTCCAGCTGCATTTTTTTATTGTAAAAAGCTGGTTCCTTTTCTCCCATTTTCTTTCTCCTTGCAGGTGAAAGAGATCCAAAAGGGGCAGGTTCTCTTAATCAAAACTATCCTTCCAAAAGTTACTTGGAGAGGTTATTTGGGTGACAAGTTTAACATTTACAAATCCACCGCCCCTTCTTCTCCCACTTTTCCTAACATCTATTAACATATCTGGAGTTGTTTTTATCGGTATTCCCAGCCTCTGCTGGCTGATGTTAACATGACATGAGGATTGTCATGCGCGTCCCTG
>NW_016828021.1:725224-731721 GCF_001698545.2 Rhinopithecus bieti
TCACCCTGAAGGCCCACTTCTGAATCTCCAGCTGCATTTTTTTATTGTAAAAAGCTGGTTCCTTTTCTCCCATTTTTCTTTCTCCTTGCAGGTGAAAGAGATCCAAAAAGGGGCAGGTTCTCTTAATCAAAACTATCCTTCCAAAAGTTACTTGGAGAGGTTATTTGGGTGACAAGTTTAACATTTACAAATCCACCGCCCCTTCTTCTCCCACTTTTCCTAACATCTATTAACATATCTGGAGTTGTTTTTATCGGTATTCCCAGCCTCTGCTGGCTGATGTTAACATGACATGAGGATTGTCATGCGCGTCCCTGTGAAGAGACCACCAAAGAGGCTTTGTGTGAACAATAAAGCTTTTTAATCACCTGGGTGCAGGCGGGCCGAGTCCGAAAAGAGAGTCAGCGAAGGGAGATAAGGGTGGGGCCTTTTTATAGGATTTGGGTAGATAAAGGAAAATTACAGTCAAAGGGGATTTGTTCTCTGGTGGGTAGGAGTGGGGTCGCAAGGTGCTCAGTGGGGAGCTTTTGAGCCGGGAAAAGGACTTTCACAGGGTAATGTCATCACTCAAGTCAAGGACCGGCCATTTTCACTTCTTTTGTGGTAGAATGTCATCCGTTAAGGCGGGGCAGGGCATTTTCACTTGTTTTGTAATTCTTCAGTTACTTCAGGCCATCTGGGCATATATGTACAAGTCACAGCTGATGCAATGGCTTGGCTTGGGCTCAGAGGCCTGACAAGGAGCTTGTGAAAACTAAGACCAGGGAACTACCCCATTTACATCCACACAATCAGAATTGGAAGGCTATGGTCTGGTATTAGAATTTTTAAAGTTTCCAGGTGATTCTGATGTGCCTCCTATGGGGAAAAAATCAGTTTCAATCAGTCAGTTACATCTCTGTGAGACTAAGCTGTCTTTTAATCTGGATGATGAGAAAATACCTAACCCACAGGCTGATTTAGGCAGCATGAAAGTTGCGTGAGGGTTGTGCGTGCAGAGAAAAAGAAAAAAAAAAAAAAGGGCAGAGGGAGAGCTTTTCAGAAACGGAGGCTCCAGCAGAGAGCACGGGACTTTGGCAGGAAGCAATTGACTAAAATTACTATCCAAAGTTATATCACGACTGGCCGCAATCAATGACGGCCTCTGACTAGTATGAAGACTGAAAACCTCAGTTTACCCAAGTCCACTGCATTTCCAGACTCTGGTTCTGAATCTTCTATGGTGTGAGAGGGAGAGTGAAGATTGGTGCTGAAAACTTTTTTTTATTTTATTTTATTTTTTTTTTTACCTCTAATGTCTTCCTTTATTATAGGAGACAATTTATGTTATTCAAAGGACTGCCCTAATGTGGTTTCTTTTTAATCAAGAGACTGTCATTGGTGTGTCCAAAGGTGTTAGTACTTGGATTATATTGAGAAGAGGGACAATGGTTACTTTACAAAATATTAATTTTTTTTTGAACTTGACTGAGAGAATTATGGTTTGAATGTCTCTCGGGGGAATAGAATGTATTGGTAGTAACTTTGATAACTTGGGCCTCTTAACATGGTGAGAACACAAATTTAGTTTAAATCTCTGCATATGCATGAACTTAAGAAAATAACACTCAGTGACCCACATCATGATGAAATCCTATAATCAGAGGCATAAAATAAGCTATTTCTTTGCTAGCCTTTCTTCTGTTTTTAACAAGTTGACTCAAAGGGTTCCTGGAAATTTTCCAAAAAATGGGCTCCTACAGCAATCATGTAATGCTTAAGTATTTTTTTTAACCCTGTACAAGCTCTATTCATGAAACTTGCTTTGCATTTTCAACTAATTAGGTTGAGTAGAAATTTCCCTCAGTCTCTGGTATTCGGAAATTTTGTGTGTGTGTGTGTGTGTTTTCCACCAACGCTTAAATACCAAGTTTTTTCTTCTCCCATAGATCAGGGGACCATTAAGGCTAGCACTGATTCAACGTAACATTCCTGTGCTTCGTCATGACTCCGTTGTAAGACACTTGGTCTCCTCTGTCCCAACCTCTTTACACCCTTGTTCTCTCTTCATGCCTGTTTTCAAAGCCCTGTAAATAATATGCAAAGTTCTATCCCATCAAATCTACATTTCAACGTTAGGCATTCAAAATTCATCTTCTGTAAGCACAAGTTCTATTTCGCATTATCTTTCACTGGGGTGGCCTAATCATTGTGTAAATAGCAAGACTATGCGTATGCTCATCATCATCACCTCGTCACTTTATGCATATTGATTTCCAACCCGGAGTGGTCTTGACCTCTTTACTAATGACAAACTGCCATGACAGCCACCGGCCCCATAAGAGATTATGAAGACAGTTTGGTCATAAGAAAAGTAGCTCATCAAACCCTTTCGTTACAGAAAATGGTTGGCCAGAGAAAATACCACTGACCCTAACCTAGGACAATCCTCCTGTCTTTGAATGTCTCCACGCTGCTCACTTGCCTCCTTGCACCCAACCAAGCCTGCCAAGTGTACCTGAACACCAATTAGGAGGTCTCCCACTTCCACACACAAAAAAGGGAATTCCACAGTAATAAAAGGCTTTCCAGAGATTGTCTCAGTCTCTCTTAACTATAGAACTTCTGTTGCTAAAATCTTTAAACCCCTGTTGACATAAAAGTAGCAATAGATGGGGACCTGTGCCAAATTTTGTAAATAAACAATTATTTTAAATGTGTCTCAGACTTAGTCTTTGGCACTACCTAAACCCTATAACCTTTGTGGAAGCAGTTTTGGTTCCAATGTGTGGTCATCCAACCTGCACTTATCCCTTTTATATGGTATTTGCCTCTTTCTACCCCTCTGTGGACTCATGAGCTCCCACTTCCACACAAGAATGGTAAAGTAATGATAAGGAATTGAAAGGACAGAAACTGTATTTTCTTTTTTCTCTCTGGCCTCCTTTTTATCATCCTCTTACACCTTTTTTTTAACAATTAATTTCCTTTTTCTTTTACAATGTCTATATACCTAAAACTGAACCTAAACATAAGCATAAAATGTGCCCTCAATAAATATTTTAGAGCATGCTTAACACTCGTCTCCTAAGGAAATAAGAATGAAACAGACCAGATGGCTATGTTATTTTACACATGTAACAGTGAGTCCCTATGGAATTTTAACTATTCCTTTGATATTATTAGAAGAAACGTCAGTATTCGATATACTCTTGCAAATGACAAACAATAAACTTTCAAAGGACTCAGATTTTTAAAAAAGCAATGTATCTGTGTCCACTCTGGTAATCATTCAGTCTTTACCTTCAGTGTTTGAATAATATTCATAAATGTATGACCTATGCTAACTTATTAGTAAATATCTTTGAATGCAAACATGAATGAATATAAAATGACTGAATGAATATTCACAGAAGATGTTTTATATGAGAAAAGAACTCATAGATAAGAAAGAATGGGAATTTGGGAGCAGGTATAAAAATGGAAATTGAACAGAGATTAATTAGGCCATTATTCTATGGTGCCACAGATCTGTGATTCTTATTGACTGTTTTGATGTGCATTATAGTTAACGCTGGTCACCTGCCAAGGAGGTGACTTGATTCTGTTGTTTAGCAGACCTGCAAACAGTACAATGTATCTAGCATTCTACTGAAAGCAATTTTACTCATTTGTACTACTAACAACCCCAAGGAGAGGGGAAATAAAATCCAAATAACAAGAAATTATTTTTAATGTAAGAATATTATTACAATAATATCTGGAAAATATGTCCTAGCTGGATTATTAATTTCAAAAATAGAAGCATTCTTTCTAAATCGTTATAACCTATGATATTACTTTTTATAATATTAGAAACCCCATAGGGGCTGAAGTAGCGACTTGTTAAATACAGTGGAATGAAGTGAATTAAAAGCTTCTTCCAGCTCTGTTTAGTGATTGAGTCTCAGAAACTTTTTTGTTGGATTTAGGTTATGTTGTTCACTGTAACTTTCCAAAATAATTTGCCTTTCTTTCATTTTTCTGTTTTCTTTGTCATACAAGTTTTTAGCAACTGTTTTAGGGTCACGATATTTTTATAGAAACAGCATGATGTTTGATTTTATATTGTAACTTGGCTAGGCCATGGCGGTCAGACATCACTCTGGATATTTCTGAGAGGGTGTTTCAGGATGAGATTTACATTTAAGTCACTGATTTTTAGTAAAGCAAATTGCCCTCTGCTATGATCTGAATGTCTGTGTACCTCTAAAATTCATATGTGGAAGCCTAGTCACTAATGTGATATTAGGAGGCAGGACGCTTGGGAGGGGATTAGATTATGAGAACAGACACCTCATGAGAGGGATTAATGCCCTTAGAGGCCCAGAGAATTGGCTTGCCTCTTCCATCATGTGAGGACACAGCAAAAAGACAACTCTCTATTAACCAAGAAGTGGGATCTCACCAGACACTGAATCTGCCAGCAGCTTGGACTGCCCCGCCTCTAGAACTGTGAGAAATACATTTCTGTTGCAGGCTATTTTGTTATAGAAGCCTGGAGGAACTAAGACATCCTTCTTATTGAGGTGAGGGGAGAGGGAGGACAGTTCATCCAATCAGCTGAAGGCCTGAACAGAACAAAAGGCTGACCTCCCCAAGCCAGAGGATATTTAGAGAGGAGACAAGCATTCAGATTTGATTTGCAGCATTCTTTCTTCCCTGGGCCTCCAAGGTGCTGGCTCACCTACAAATTTTGGACATGCTACCTGCTATAATTACATGAATCACTTCTTCAAAATAAATCTCATATATATGCCTTATATATATATGCTTTATGCGTCTGGGGGGCTTACTTATATATAATATTTTACAGAATTGTAAATAAATATGTGTATATATAAATATATATGCAGGCATATATTTATATAAACATATACATGTGTATATATAAATATATATGCATGCACATATTTGTATATATAAATATATATGTGTGTGCATATATATGTGTGTATACACACACATAGATACATACACCCTATTGGTTTTGTTTTCCTGAAGAACCATGACTAATGCAAACAATGACCAAAATTTGAAGATAAAGGCTGAAGTAATTGGATTTTATTCTATAATGATTTTTTTTTTTTTTTAAGACAGAGTCTCACTCTTTTGCCCAGGTTGGAGTGCAGTGGCATGATCTCAGCTTACTGCCACCATGCCAGGGTAACTTTTGTATTTTTAGTAGAGAAGGGGTTTCACCCATGTTGGCCAGGCTGGTCTTGAACTCCTGACCTCATGATCCACCCACCTCGGCCTCCCACAGTGCTAGGATTACAGGAATGAGCCACTGCACCAGGCTTCTTAAGATGAAATTTTGAGATCTACATCAGTGAAAGCAAATGGGTTTCCTCTCAAGTGCTCCCTCTAGTGGACTGGAAGTGGCTGTCTGGAACAACCCAGGATGAAACAGCAATTGACACTCTGTGAGGGCTGAGGGGATCCTGGGGTCACAGGGTTTATTTGCCGCCCCACAGAGAGGCAACTCCCTCCATCCCAGTAATACACTGAGGAAGGTCATTTGGTGCACAATGCGTTCTTTAGAGAATTCCACTTTACACTGAGGTTTTTTTTTTTTTTTTTAATTTTTTTAGAAAAGGGATATTTTCCTCTCATTCAGTGGCATTATTAAAATAATTCCTTCCCAAAATGAGAATTAATACTCTTTTGAGGGCCAGCAAGGGGGAAAAAGAACAGTATAATTTCTCAGTTTAGACAAAAGCAAAATTATTTTTGAAGTCTTCTAAGTATTTGAGGAAGTTGCAAAATTAAACGTCCAGAGGTTTAATGTCTTCTAAACACTTCCCTTTTATTCCCCTAAGGCCTTCTAGTAATTTCGTTTTCAGTGCCTTTTGTGGCCACATAATAAAAGTTTTCTACACTGAGATCATTTTACCTAGCTTTACTTTCTAGAGTAAATTTTTTTTAATGTTTTGGACTCATACAGCTTATTAAAATGAGTAGTACTAAGAATCTAAAAAAGAACTATCTTCTGTATGAGAAAACAGTCTGAGAACTACCCCTTTATTTTTAAACAAATGATTAAAAAATATATGGGCAATAGGAAGTGATTACCTGGCCTGATCATGCGGACACCACAAAATTACAACCTCTCTTCAATCAGGTGTTAGCTCATAGAAGTCTTGAAAAACTGCTCTCCATCTACTTACCCTGCTTGTCATATCATATACCTATTTGTTTTGTGTGTATCTCTCCCAGTAAAATGTAAGTTCCTGGTGGATCAATACTTCATCTTTCTTGTTCATTGGTGTATCATCAGGACCTAAAATGGTGCCTGGCATTTATATTAAAGAAATATTTGTCCAGTGAATGGGTGGATGGCTGGACTGCTTTATACTGTCAAGATACAATCAGCCGTTAAGGGAAAATTACAAGGAAATCTGAGAATTACATATCTATTTTGGAGAGAAAAACTAACATTTAGTAAGTTTTTTTTTTTTTTTTTTTTTTTTTTTTTT
>NW_016828021.1:733019-775794 GCF_001698545.2 Rhinopithecus bieti
TTTTTTTTTTTTTTTTTTTTTTTTTTTTTTTAAACATATAGGGTGTTTACTACAGTCTACTTGCCAAGAAACATCATTTTATTTTTATTGGCTAATGAAGGCTTCTGACCTCTGATCTCCCAATGGGAGCTGATAAAGCTGACACATTCAGAAGGGTCTTTTCTTCAACCTTCCAGACTCCGTGGAGAGTAGGTTGGGTTCCTGTGTGTATCAGATAATTTTTGTATATTTGAAATAGGTCTTGCCAGACCGAGGATGAAATGTACATAGAGCAAGAATGGGAAAATGCAGCATAGTCACCAAAGGGTGAAGTGTCTTGGGAGAGAATGACAGTTGAAGAATTTAGATTTATTAAGTCAAGAATGGAGTCCCCACCTCCACCTCAGGCAGAAACGAGTGGGAAAAGTTGGACTGATCATGTGTAAAGGAGAAATGTTCACAGAAGCAAAACTGTCTATGTCTTCATCAATAAGACCTATTTATTTTTATTTCTGTGAGGAAAAACATCCATAATTATAAATTATAATTTTAGTCTGTCCTTGGGGCCAACTAGATAGTAACACTGTTCAGTTTATTTTAAAAAAGAAGAAACTTTGTTCATGACAGCCCTTTTGTGCACTGAAGATCTTTTAATATTTTGCAAAATGATATGTTAACCAGATAATGGAGATGTGGATAAAATGTATCAAAATTGGTGACACTGATCTGTAGGCTACTCAGTGAGCTTCACCTAACATTAATATTTTTATCTACAAATTTCGCATTGTTAAGCAACCACCAGGACACTGATGAAAATTCAGAACGTAAGACTGAATCAAGTTGATTTGTAGGTGAGTTCCTTGAGTACTCACCCACTATTTACCTTTATTTTTCCCATGATTCTAAAAGCTGTGTGACCTAAAACCTGTGCTCATGAATATTAAAAAGCACCCAATTAGAAAGTTAGAAAGTCGTGTGAATTGGGAATGATGGGGGAGGAAGAAGGGTGGGTGCTGGAAGAGGACAGGTTTCCTTATAAGTCCAGACAATCTGACACATAACATAAAAATAGAAAATTAGATAAGATAACCAAAACAATTGTAATTTGCAACATTTTAAAAAGCAAAGCAGGCTGGGTGCGGTGGCTCACGCCTGTAATCCCAACACTTTGAGAGGCCAAGGCAGGCGGATCACGAGGTCAGGAAATCGAGACCAGCCTGGCCAACATGGTGAAACCCCATCTCTACTAAAATACAAAAAAATTAGCTGGGCGTGGTGGTGGGCACCTGTAGTCCCAGCTACCCGGGAGGCTGAGGCAGGGGAAATGCTTGAACCCAGGAGACAGAGGTTGCAGTGAGCTGGGATTGCGCCACTGCCCTCTAGCCTGGGCAACAGAGCAAAGACTCCGCCTCAAAGAAAAAAAAAACAAAAACAAAGCAAAGCATAGTGTGGAATACAACATTCAATACTTACAATGACTACAAATTCATCAGAAAATGTACATAGGAATGGTAGCCTGAAAAAAGATTAATGGGTTGATCAAAGACAGCATCTCATAAGTGATTTTAAAAAGTTAATGTTAAGGAAAGGAGAATTGTTAACCTTTTATTTAGGAGGAAGGTAGACAGGACCAAACTTTTGGGATGGGTAGAGAAATGTGCAGACTTTTATTTAGCAGCCCTATTTTTAAATAGTTCCAAATTAGAATGGAGTATATTGTGAGTCAAAGAAGAAATAATAAATGGAAGAAGTTAAAGTTTATATTTGATCAAAAGAGTGATAAGGAAAACTTTGAGGTGCAGGCAGCAAAACGATTGGGGTACTAGTCTTTAAAAAGTTGGCAGTCAGATGCAAAATAATCTGAAAAGGTAAAGGCTAGAGAATCTACCAGCCAAATGAAGGTTCATTTTTCTGTCATGGTATCACAGATTTCAAGGCATATACACATAGATTATAATTAAAAATTCCAAAATAGAAGTTACAGAACTGGACACATACAAAGAAGAAGCGGGTATACTATTTATTACAGAGTTCTGGGTGTGCGGACTACAGCAATGATACTGTCCTTAATGTAGTCTAAACTTGGCAAAGGAAATGTTTTTCAGTAGAACAAAGATCTGTATTAAAAATTTGAGTATTTCTTGGGAGACGAGACCAGAGGCCGAACTCGGGTTCTGACAAGATGGCCGGGCTGCCCCGCAGGATCATCAAGGAAACCCAGCGTTTGCTGGCAGAACCAGTTCCTGGCATCAAAGCAGAACCAGATGAGAGCAACGCCCGTTATTTTCATGTGGTCATTGCTGGCCCTCAAGATTCCCCCTTTGAGGGACGGACTTTTAAACTTGAACTATTCCTTCCTGAAGAATACCCAATGGCAGCCCCTAAAGTACGTTTCATGACCAAAATTTATCATCCTAATGTAGACAAGTTGGGAAGAATATGTTTAGATATTTTGAAAGATAAGTGGTCCCCAGCACTGCAGATCCGCACAGTTCTGCTATCGATCCAGGCCTTGTTAAGTGCTCCCAATCCAGATGATCCATTAGCAAATGATGTAGCAGAGCAGTGGAAGACCAACGAAGCCCAAGCCATAGAAACAGCTAGAGCATGGACTAGGCTATATGCCATGAATAATATTTAAATTGATCCGATCATCAAGTGTGCATCACTTCTCCTGTTCTGCCAAGACTTCCTCCTTTTTGTTTGCATTTAATGGACACAGTCTTAGAAACATTACAGAATAAAAAAGCCCAGACATCTTCAGTCCTTTGGTGATTAAATGCACATTAGCAAATCTATGTCTTGTCCTGATTCACTGTCATAAAGCATGAGCAGAGGCTAGAAGTATCATCTGGATTGTTGTGAAACGTTTAAAAGCAGTGGCCCCTCCCTGCTTTTATTCATTTCCCCCATCCTGGTTTAAGTATAAAGCACTGTGAATGAAGGTAGTTGTCAGGTTAGCTGCAGGGGTGTGGGTGTTTTTCTTTATTTTATTTTATTTTTTTTGAGGGGGGAGGTAGTTTTATTTTTAATTTTATGGGCTCCTTTTCCCCTTTTTTTGGTGATCTAATTGCATTGGTTAAAAGCAGCTAACCAGGTCTTTAGAATATGCTCTCTAGCCAAGTCTAACTTTATTTAGACGCTGTAGATGGACAAGCTTGATTGTTTGAACCAAAATGGGAACATTAAACAAACATCACAGCCCTCACTAATAACATTGCTGTCAAGTGTAGATTCCCTCCTTCAAAAAAAGCTTGTGACCATTTTGTATGGCTTGTCTGGAAACTTCTGTAAATCTTATGTTTTAGTAAAGTATTTTTTGTTATTCTACTTTGCCTTTGTACAGTTTATTTTACTGTGTTTATTTCATTTTCCCAATGTGACAATCGTATTTTAAAATTAAAACTATGGAACATTCTGAAAAAAAAAATATTTGAGTATTTCTTAACAAACTAGTGTCAGAGAAAATATTGAGGTAATAAGCATTTTGGAATTCTTTTTTCACAAAGAAGAATGAATGGTGGAAATAAAGATGTTGAGGTAGAATAAAAGAATCAGGACACTGGAGAAACGATGATAAAGCCGATTGCATTGTAAGGAGGAGAGAAAGCCAACAAAGAAAAACATTTACAAAGCAATGAAAAAATCAGAAAAAGAAGTAAATTCAAATCCAAGAGGATAGTTGGCAGTTGTGCATGGTGCGAAGAAATAAAAGTGAACATTGGAACTCAGATTTTAGACATCATTCTGCTTTATAAACCTGTTTCAATAACTAGAGATGAGATTAGGCTTGCCAGATTTAGCAAATAAAAACACAGTACACCAAGTCAAATTTGAATTGCGCGGGGCATACTTACACTAAAACATCATTTGTTATCTGAAATTCAAATGTAACTGGGCCTCTTATTTTATCTAGCAATTCTAGATCATATTTACCAAGACTTCACCTCTCTTAGTTGTTTTAACATCGAAATGAGGAGTTGCAAGGATAGAGAACAACAACAACAAAAAAAGTTCAGCAGCCTAAGAATAAGGAAGAAAAGAGCAAAACAATTTCTTTTTTTTTTTTGAGATGCAGTCTTGCTCTGTCACCCAGGCTGGAGTGCAGTGGCGTGATCTCGGCTCACTTCAAGCTCCACCTCCTGGGTTCAAGAGATTCTCCTGCCGTAGCCTCCTGAGTAGCTGGGATTACAAGTACCCACCACCATGCCCAGAGAATTTTTGCATTTTTAGTAGAGATGAGGTTTCACCATCTTGGCCAGGCTGGTCTGGAACTCCTGACCTCAACTGATCCACCTGCCTCGGCCCCCAAAGTGCTGGCATTACAGGTGAGAGCCACCGCACCCGGCAGAGAAAAATGATTTTGTAAAAGGAGAAACAATTAGAGCATGTATCTAGGACTAGAGATTCCATTGCTTTGATATAAAGAGCTCAGGGAGAATGACCCCGAATTTCAAAGAAGAAAAAATTGTGTTTATCCTTGCTCTTAAAGACAGTAGCTGCTCCGTGACAGAGAGAAACGTTGTGAAAGATTGACTTGCTTCATTCTTGTACCTTGAAGCAACATCTGCTCCTAACTATTCAGTCAAATTTCAACAGCTTAGTACAAATTTGATGGTCTTTAAGTACAGATGCTCTTCTGCCTGAAACTGGGCATTGCACCTGCATTACAATGTTTATTCAACAATACAAATAATCATGGAACCATTTAGTTTCACAAAATCGAGAAAACAGATGACACAGAAATAAAAGTGACCCACCTCATCCCCAAATAAATGAATCCAAAAGGCTCAAATCTATTTTCTTTTTGGTACCAAATATCCGTATGTTTAAATGAAAGGAGACATAATGTAGAAATAATGTCCTTTGACACAGAATTTTCATATATATCTTCAGTGTTTGTTTTCTTTTACAAATATATAATTAAACAAAGTGAGGTTGGGATAATAAACATGATACCAGTACTCTGCTGCTGGCCAAAGCAAACCTTGGCTGAGACCTATTCAATGCTGTGGGCTCAGTAACTGCAGAGTCTCCTGCAGTGAAAACTCCTAAGACAAGGAGAAAGGTGACCTACTGAGGGAACTCGAATGCCACAGAGGATATGGAGATACACAGCTGAGTCAAACACAGGTAATGTGAAATCACAGTAAGTAATTAACTTAATTGTTCACTCCAAAATTGGAAGTGAAACGCCTGGAGCTTGGGAAGGAAAATAGGAAATAGAGTTGTTTTGTTTTATTATGTTTTATGTAGCTGTGTAGTGAGCTAATCACCTTGTTTATTGAGATTTTACTGTGACTAGTCTACCTGTAATTTGCTCATTGCCATGACTTTATAAAATAAATACTATGCATTTTCTTTGTATTAGAGACAGGGTCTCCATCTATCACCCAAGCTGGAGTGCAGTGGCCCAATCACAGCTCACTGCAGCCTTGAACTCTCCAGAGTTCAAGCTATCCTCCTGCCTCAGGCCCCTGAGTAGCAGGAACTAAAGGCACATGCCATGACACTCAGCTGATACGTTTTTCATGTATTTCTGTAGAGATGGCATCTTGCTATGTTGCCCAGGCTAAATACTATGGTTGTCCTCATTCTATTGATTAAAAAAATGAGGCATAAAAAGTTTATCAGTTTTTCCAAAATCACTTGGCTAGGAAGTGGCAAAGATGAAAAAATGTACACCACTTGCAGGATGGATAGATAAAAATCTCAGAATTCACTGCTGCATAATTCGTCCATGTTACCAAAAGCCATTTGTACCCCAAAAACTTTGAAATAAAAAATATTACATATGAAAAATATGCATTACGACTTGGAGCTCACACCTGTCATATTCATATCGCCACTTGCCTCAGTATTGTGGAAAATACTTTCAATTACTGAAAACAGGATGATGGCATCTATAAAATGAATGTGGTATGTTGTAGATTCATGGAAAATCATGTTGCAGTAATAGTTTACAATTTACAATGTGTTTTGTTCTGTTTCATTAACTTCTAGAAATGGCACGGAAATCCTTAAATATTTATTAAGCAAGTTTCCTTAAACTATACTGTATTTGTCCATCATAATATAGTCATTACTTTCAGGAAGTTTCTATGTCCATTACATTGAGTGGTTATTAACTTTAAGTATGCATGCACGGTCATGAATGCATACCAATAAATTGTCCTTTTTTTTTTTTTTTGAAAACGGAGTCTTGCTCTATTGCCCAGGCTGGAGTACAGTGGCGCGATCTTGGCTCACTGCAACCCCCGCCTCCTGGGTTCAAATGATTCTCCTGCCTCAGCCTCCTGAGTAGCTGGGATTACAGGTGTCCCCCACCACGCCTGGCTAATTTTGTATTTTTTTTTTTCTTTTTTTAGTAGAGACGGGATTTCACCAAGTTGATCAGGCTGGTATCGAACTCCTGACCTTGTGATCCACCCACCTCAGCCTCCCAGAGTGCTGGGATTATAGGCATAAGCCACCGCACCCGAAAGTGACCAATTTTTGAGATGTAAAGTCAAAAAAAGTACGAAAACACTTCTGCAATGATTTTATCAATGCAGAGTTTTGCATACCATCTATCTACTGACTGACAGAATCTTTGATAGGTTCTTAAAAACACTAGTTTCCTACAAAATTACCTACACTCTCACTCTGTTTTGCTTTCTTCGAGTTAGATGGTAAATAGATTATCCATTTCCTTGTATATTAAACTGTGTTCAATTATAACCAATTTAAATTTAGCTGCTCTAAATCTCTTGTGGTATACCCTAGGGCAAGACTTAACAGTGGATATTGAAGCCATAAATAAGAGGAAAGTTTTGAAGCAAATCTTCTAGAAAACACAGCAACTTGTGGACTGAATGATGCTTTTATAGCAATTGTTATTAATCAGGAAATTAATTGCTGAGTCTATATCTGATAACAGAAAAGGAGAATAAATGGTTAACAAAAGGAAATATCTGAGAGCTTAAATTTAATTGCATTTACTGGAAATACATCTAAATGAAGAAATAATAAGTAGGACTAAATCTCAAGCTTCTAGTGCGGTCATTTAAACAGGCTATATTAGGCACAGACACTAAGAAATAAAATATATTCTCAATGGGACAATTAAGCAGGGGAGTTGGCTAATATTTGTCGATTCCGATGTGAAAAAAAAATGAAAATTTGTGATAGCATTCCATTCAAACCATCACTAAAGCAATCTCCTACTTTATCAGGATTAAGATGACTATTTAGAAAGAATTAAAGCAACTAGAAGATATGGAAATAAAATCTGTGTGTGTGTGTGTGTGCACGCGCACATGCACATATATTTGTGGGACTGAAATTTGGACTGTATCTTGTGACAATCGTAGTAGTAGACCCTAAATTTTGAAATTCAAAATTGAAATTCAAAATTTGGATCCAATGAAATTTGGATCTTGTGACAATCATAGTAGTTGACTAATTTAAAATTTAGGATCTACTACTATGTTGTCATTAGCACTCTCCCATGGAGTTTAAATTTCTAGACTTTATATTATCCTTTTATTAATTTTTAAAGTGAGCATTTACAACCTGATAAAAGATGTTTTTCCAGGACTGTTTTAATGAACAGGGATAATCGTAACCCATGTGTATTTTTTAAATGTTTCACAACATTTCCGCTTTAGTAATAGTTGATAGGAATGTACATATGACTGAATTTCCACCACTCTGTGCTTGCACAAATGCCAACAGTAATTGCTTATTGCATGCTTATTGAGATGGATTCAACCATTATTCTTGAGAATTTACTCCATGTTAATCTTTTATAGGAATTGGAAATGCACAAGTGAATAGACATGACCCCTGACCTTAAGGAAATTGCTCTTCATTATAAAAACAGGCATTCAAATAAGCATTCATAATGCTAAGTGAAATGAGCTGCATGGAGTTGTAGACAAGATACACTTTTCAAAGTGGAGCTAGCACTTGAACTAGTTGGAGACAAGAGGTTACCCTGGGTATGTGCAGAAATATGGTGGCACATTTGGAAAACAACCAAGAGTCCATTATTGCCAGAGTACAATTCAAGAGGTGAAGACTAGGCCAGGCGCAGTGGCACACACCTGTAATCCCGACACTTTGGGAGGCCAAGGCTGGCGAATTACCTGAGGTAAGGAATTCCAGACCAGACTGGCTAACATGGCAAAACTTGTCTCTACTAAAACTAAAATAAATAAATAAATCAATCAATAAATAGCCTGGTTTGGTGGCATGCACCTGTAGTCCCAGCTACCTGGGAGGCTGAGGCACGAGAATTGCTTGAAACTGGAAGGCTGAGGTTGCGGTGAGCTGAGGTTGCACCACTGTGCTCCAGCCTGGGCAACAGAGCAAGACTCTGTCTCAGAATAAAAAAAAAAAAAAAAAAAAGAGGTGAAGGCTAGAGGAAGTGGCATGATAATGATAGGTGGCTAGATAGGCAGGCAAGAAAAGATTAAGTCATCATGTTTTTGACAATCCAAAGGGTATGAATTTTACCTAAAACCTTTTAAGAATTTTGGGCATGGCAATCACAGGGTGAGGTTTATCTTTTTATTGCTCTTTAGCATTGTAGAAGATGAGCAATAGAGGGTTGCTTCAGGTTACTGGATGGGAGGATTTTAGGAAGTGGAGTTGGATGAATTGAGTAATTGGATGTGGGAGATAAAGGGATATGAGAACTCTAAGGTGAGTCCCAGGTTTCTGCTATCAAATCAAAATAAGACATACAGGAGTTGACTAGATTATTGGCAGTGCCCCCAGCTCCAAGCAGAATAAAATAGAAAAATCTCTTTCTAGAGAAGGCACTCTCAATTTAGTCGGGATTTTACAGGTTAAAATTAAAACAAACAAACAAACAAACAAAAACCAAAAAAACCCAACCAAAAAGAAAAAAATCAAAGGAATACGACAAGTTTGAGAGTGACCACAAACAAAATTAATAGACCCCAGTGAAATTGGAAGGATCTGATACAGACTATTAAGTACATGAAATGTTTAAAGGCAGATAGACTGTTAAAAAAAAAAAACAAGCAAGCTTAAAACGAAATGTAAGTGTTGAAATGAAAACTCAACAGGTGACACACAGAAGAATAGGCACAGTTATATAGAGAATTAGCCAGGCATGGAAAATCAGAGAGCCAGTGGGGTTTAGGGGAACCAAAGAATAGGGGCAGCCCAAACAGCACATCAGAGTCCGAGCAGGTCAAGAGGCTTTCTTAAGTGAGAATGGCTTGATACAAAGAGTTAGTGAAGACGGCGTCCCTGCAGTGGGGGGAGTTACCTGCAGCAGGGTGGTCAGTGCCTGAGTTAGGATTGGAGGGGTATCCAGACATGGAGAGATGGCAGCAGTAGTGACAAGAAATTGGCTATAACTGAGGGTTAAGTATATAAATAAGTATATCAAAGACAATGGGAGCCAGGATTTTTCCAGTTCGAAAAGAGAGTCAAATTATGTAAAAGAGGAAGACTAAAATGAACCCTATGACATTGGGTTGGCATTGGAAGTACTGGTGTGAATTCATGGTCTTTCATATGTAAAAGTAAGTAGCGAATTAAGTATTGTGGTGAAGAAGTATGTTATTCATCTACACACAGATGTGCATTTAGTCCCTCGGGCATCCACTGGGAGGACCTTGAAGAATGGGCTTATTATATTCCAAGTTGGGAAAATACAAGATGATTTTGGAACAACATTTACTGCCAGAAAGCAGGAAGACACTCATGAAATGATAGCACCATAATGAAAGGACAGAGACACCTGCTGGAAGGGGCTCCCATGGGCTAAATCTGGAACAACATGGGCTTCAATATGAAAAAATAGAAGCGACAATGGATTATAACACCTTAAACAAAATAGGACACCATTAATCCATACTGATATCAGTACATAAAGAAATAAATGAGAGACTTGATTAGGAGAAGGCATTTATATTTCAAAGCACCTCTACAGAAATACTAATTGCCCAGGGAAAACACAGTCTCAGAGAAGTCTGGTACACAACACCTGTATTAGTCAGGGTTCTTCAGAGAAATAGAACAAATAGGATACATGTGTATGTGTATACGTAAATACACACACACACACACACACACACACACACACACACACACACCAAAAACTCCATCTCTATAAAAAGGTTCATTGTAAGGAATTGTCTCAGGTAATCATGGAAGCTGGCAAGTCTTAGGATCTTCCAGGTGAGTTGGAAAGCTGGAGACCCAGAAAAGCCAATAGTTTAGTATTAGTTTGAGTCCAAAGACTGGAAAAAAAGCCAATGCCTAAGTCAGGGCCAGCAAGCAAGAATTCTCTCTCACTCGGGGAAGGGTCAGTCTCTTCGTTCTAATTGGGCCTTCAACTGATGGGATGAGGATCTTCCACAATGGGGAGCGTCCTGTGCTTTACTACCAATTCAAATGTCAGTCTCATCAGGAAACACCCTCACAAAAGCACCCAGAATAATGCCAGGCTAAATGTCTGGGCACCCTGTGTCCTAGCTCAGTTGAGGTAACATTAATCATCAAAGCATCTGCATCAGATAATCACAATAATGGGACAGCTTGAAACTGTGCAGCCCTTGGCACGATGAGTATGAAACAGCATCACTTCTGTGATATTCCCGCCAAAGATGCATAACTTGAAACTAACCATGAGAGAAACCCAAATGAAGACCAAGTCTGCAAAACAAATCCCTCATCATTAAAATGTCAACATCCTGAGTGTCAAAGAAAGACAGAAATCTCCTAGGCTGAGGGAAACTAAGGATCAATGAAACTTGCTGCAACGTGTGACTCTAAACTGCATCATTTTGCTATAAAGAATACTCTTGGCCAGGCGCAGTGGCTCACACCTGTAATCCCAGCACTTTGGGAGGCTGAGGTGGGTGGATCACAAGGTCAGGAGATCAAGACCAATCTGGCTAACATGGTGAAACACTGTCTGTACTAAAAAATACAGGAAAAAAAAAATTAGCCGGGCATGGTGGTGGGCACCTGTAGTCCTAGCTACGTAGAAGGCTGGGGCAGGAGAATGGTGTGAATCTGGGAGGTGGAGCTTGCAGTGAACTGAGATCACACCACTGCACTCCAGCCTGGGTGACAGAGCGAGACTCTGTCTCAAAAAAAAAAAAAAAAAAGTCTTGGGACAACTGGTGAAACTCAAATGTAATCTGAGGATTTGAAAGAACTAGTGAAATGATGTTAATTTCCTGATTTTGATGGATGTACTCTGGATATGTAGAAGAACGTTCTTGCTTATAGAAAACAAACACGAAAGTATTTGGAGATGATGGATGGAAACTTGCCCACTTACTTTCAGATGAATCAGGAGAAAAGTTTATTCTTCAGTATATACAACTTTTCCGTGAGTTTTGAGAGTTATGAAAATAAAATGAATAAAAATAGCAATTAGATTTTCTTTGAGTGTTTTTTTTTTACGCTGTGGATATCTCATAGGTTTGTAGCTGCTAACTATTTTTCACACAAAGCAACCCCTGGGAAACATAAATATTTAAAAGTGGAACTATTTCTCATTAACAGTTACAAAGAGTTTTAATAGAAGATTAGTTAAATTTATAGGAATATAGCACTATCTACTATCATGGAAATATATGATGAGACTGTATAGTAAATAAAATATTTGATAAAAGATGAACTTATTTTAAATTTATTTTTGTTTATAGACATATACATTCTTCATTAATTCACCTATGTAAGACATTTTTTCTTTTTTTCAAATAAGATATAACTGCATAATATTTAAAAAATAAGTTACATGTGTATGTGTATGTGTGTGTATAATATTAACAGTTTATTTGGAGTGGGACAAGTAGTCAGCTGTCTCTATTAATTTTTGTTGCTTTTTTTTTTTTTGGTCAAAATTTTATGGTTCTCACACCACAATAATATAAAACTTAAATGACACTTTGGAGTCTTTATAAATCATTAAAGAAGGTATTCATGAAAAAAATTGTTTTCTTGACATATCACATTTTATTAGGGTTATAATTTACTAAATTGTGGAATTAAAATAGCAAGTAAAGATGTCTTACATTTAATGTAAGAAAATAAACATTGCAGGCTTTTTGTGAGTCAACAGCTCAGCTGGCAGAAGCAGCAGCTGCGCACAGGTGACTAGCGAGCACTCTGTGCATCGAGCCTTGTCATGGACCCAGGCAGCCTGACTTATGGAAGAAATAGGGAACGTTTGTTAATCCTGTAAAAACAGTCATCAGAGGTTGATGTCTAAGGTGGGATCCTCAGTTATTTTGTTCTCCATTTTCTGTTCACTTTAAGTTATCTGTTTATAAAGACACCATGCTAACTAAATAAGGGAAACTATGAGTGATCTTATTGAAGGAGTATGTAAATCTTTGTTTTGATTTTCTTCAGGTAGAAGCAATCTGAAAAGCCCATGTTCAGTTACAGACTGGAAGACAATACAGCTTCTCAGATTTGTTCATAAATACAGAAATAATAAAAATAATTTTCTTTAATTATGAAGTTTTAATGTTATGATTGAACTAGAGAAACCACATTCACTTATACTCAAGCCTTCTCTACTTTTACATGATTTATTTTGCTTGCCAGTTACAGATCACCCTGAAATGGTGGTTTCAATAATTGTTCTTCAGAAAAAGAAAAGAAGATAAAGCTTTTTAAAAAGTCATTACCAAGATCAATGTCAGAAAGGTTCCCCCTAGTTTTCTTCTAGGTATATTATGGTTTCAGATATTTCATTTAAGTCTCAAATCCATTTCAAGTTAATTTTTTATATTGGATAATACAGGAGTCTAATTTTATTCTTTTACATATAAATATCCAGTTTTCCCAAACACCGTTTATTGATGAAACTATACTTTCCCCATTGTGCATTTTCGTGCCACGTCAAAGATTAGTTGATAATGTGTGTAACTTTATTTCTAGGCTCTCTCTTTTGTTCTATTTCGATGTCTGTGCTTATACCAGACCACGCTGTTTTACTACCATAGTCTTGTGATACAGTTTGAAAGGAAGGACTGTGATGCCTCCAGCTTTGTTATTTCCCAGGAGTGTCTTGGCTGTTTGCAGTCTTTTATGGTTTCATTAAAACTTCAGGATTGTCTTTTCTGTGGCATTTCTGTGAAATGGCATTTGTGTGAAAAATGCCTTTGGAATTTTAATGATTACTCTGAATTTGTAGATCGCTGTGGTTTACATGTACATTTAAATAATATTAATTCTTCCAATCCATGTATATGGGCTATCTTTTCATTTATTCGTGCCTTCTTCAATTTCTTTCATCAATGTCTTACAGTTTTCAGTGTACAGTTCTTCACCTCGCTGGATAAATGTATTTCTAAGTCTTATGTTCTTTTAATGCTATCTATTATAAATGCGATCATTTTCTTATTTTCTGTTTTAGTTGGTTTACTGTCAGTGTTTAAAAATGCATCTGATTTGTATGTCGATTTTATGTCTTGCAACAAAAGTGCAAATAAACAAGCAGGACTATATAAAACTAAAAGTATCCACTCAGCAAAATCACAAACAAAAAACAAAAATCAATTGACAAAATAAAAAAGTAATCTATGAAATGGAAGAAAATATTTGCAAACTTTATATTGTCTGATGAGGAGTTAATGTCCAAATCATATAAAGATCTCACACAACTCAATGTTTAAAATAACTTGATTCAAAACGGGCCAAGGACCTGAAGAGACGTTTTCCACCAAAGACATATAAATGGCCAACACGTATACGAAGAGATGCTCAACATCACTAATCATCAGAAAAATACAAATTAAAATCATAATGAGGTATCCCCTCATACTTGCTGGAATGGTTATTATCAAAAAGACAAGTGATAATAAATGTTGGCAAGGTGTGAAGAAAAGTGAACTCTTGTACACTATTGGTGGGAATGTAAATTGTACAGCCACTATGGAAAATATCATGGAGCTTCCTCAAAAATCTTGAAATGGAACTATCATGTGATCTGGCAATCCTACTTCTGGGTATATATCCAAAGGAAATAAAATCAGTATGTCAGAGAGATATCTACACTCCCATGTCCATTGCAGCATTATTCACAACAGCCAAGATATATAATAGAAACAACATAAGTGTCAGTCACAGATGAATGGACAAAGAAAATGTGCTGTATTGAATAGAATATTGTTCGGCCTTAAAAAAGAAAGAAATACTGCCATATGTGACAACATGGATGAACCTGGAGGACATTAGGTGATATGGTTTGGCTCTGTGTCCCCAACCAAATTTCATCTCAAATTATAATTCCCAGGTGTCAAGGGAAGGACCTGGTGGTGGGAGGTAATTGTATCATGAGGACGGTATCTCCCATGCTTTTCTCATGGTAGTGAGTGCGTTCTCAGGAGAGCTGATGTTTTAAAAGTGTTTGGCAGTTCCCGCTTGACTCTTCTCTTTTGTCTGCTGCCATGTAATACGTGCTTTGATTCCTTTTCGTCTTCTGCCTTCTGCTTTGATTGTAAGTTTCCTGAGGCCTCCCCAGCCAAATAGATCTGTGAGTTGATTAAACCTCTTTCCTTTATAAATTACCCAGTCTCGGGTAGTATCTTTGTAGCAGTGTGAGAATAGACTAATACATTAGGCTAACTAAAATGAGCCAGACACAGAAGGACAAATAGTGTATAATCTCACGTGTATGTGGAATCTAAAAGCTCAAAGTCACAAAAACAAAGTGTAGAATAGTGGTTTCCAGGGCATAGGGTGTGGAGCACATGAGGAGATGTTGGTTCAGGGATGCAAACTTTCAGTTATAAGATGAACAAGTTCTAGAGGTCTCATGTACAGCCTGGATTAATTAATGCAGGATAGATGCATTAATTACTTTGTGATAACTATATATGTATATATATGTATGTCAAATCTTCTTTTACCCCTTGAATATGTATAATCTTTATGTCAATTAAATATTTCAGGCCAGGTAGCGTGGTTCATGCCTATAATCCCAGCACTTTTGGAGACTGAGATGGATGAGGTCAAGAGATCAAATCCATTCTGTCCAACATGGCGAAACACTGTCTCTACTAAAAATGCAAAAATTAGCCCAGTGTGGTGGCACACGCTTGTAGTTCCAGCTACTCAGGAGGCTGAGGCAGGAGAATTGCTCGAACCCGGGAGGCAGAGGTTGTGGTGAGCTGAGATAGCACCACTGTACTCCAGCCAGGTGACAGAGAAAGACTCTGTCTCAAAAAAAAAAAAAAAAATCAAATCAAAATAAAATGTAACTGAGGTTTTGAAAAACAGATGAAAGCTTAAATCCTCCTGAGATCTTGGATGGAAAATAAACTCAGTAAATAACAGTTTATGAAACCTCAGATTTCGTCAAAAGCATGTTCTTTATTTAACATGTGGTAAATGTATGAAGCCTTTGGATCATTTAATTGCATGTCAGTATTAAAATTTTTAAAAGTAATTTGTAAGCAACATTTTAATAACTATATTTTTGCTTAAAGATTGGAAACTCGTAGTTTGATCTATAGTAAGTTTCAACTATGTCCCCCTCACTATTTTAGCAGAATTTATGTTTAATATTTAGAAAGATGGTTTTAAGTAACAAAATATAAAGCGTTAATAGAGCCATGGATTAGATATCCCATTATCTTCTTTCAAATCTGCATAGCATTTATTTTTTAATTTGTTATATTTCAGTTTCAGTTATAATATGTATTTGTCACATCAGCAGAAAAGAAAAAATAATCTACCTTCGCAAGTTTAATTTGATGCCTTTGTCAACATAGACAAGAACATATTTTCAATGCAATGGTGACTGAGAATATTGATTACTACCTAGGAGTTTTCACTAAGCTTGAGTAAAACATTGTTCACAATTGTAAGTCCATCAACCCAACATGATAAAATATGAATGGCCTTTTCTATCAAGTTTATTTGAAACCTGTCACTGTGTCTGCGTTAATACTTGTAGATGCCAACTGGAAACACTGTGTAAGTTATAGTATAGAGGTTTCTGTTTTGATTTGTGTAAACACTTTCTTTTTGTCAGGTCAGTGTTTTATTGTGGCTTACATGGAGATAACAAAGCTTTACCAAGTGGACCACCCATCTGCTCAACTGCCACATCCTCAATGCTTTTATTGATTCAAAACCAAAGGAGTTTTGAAACAGTTGAGTTAAAACGTTGACTAAGGAGTTTAATTCTAATAGCAATTTTCAAGAAGAGATTAACTCAAGCTGCTCATTCTTGAGTAAAGCTATGGGTCCCAGTTCAAATGAATAAGCTCATTTACAAACTGGAGTTGCTGGATGCCCTGTCAGGCATAAGGAAAAGAATGAATTTTGTGCTTCCTAAATGGGCTACTTTCAACCAGTGTAATGTTTTCCCCAGGGTTAGATTTGCATATTAGGATTTAAGAGTTTCTATCTAGTCTATCTCTCCCTATATATAAAGAAAATGTGGCACATATACACCATGGAAAACTATACAGCCATACAAAAAGATGAGTTCATGTCCTTTGCAGGGACGTGAATGAAGCTGGAAACCATCATTCTCAGCAAACCAACACAAGAACAGAAAACCAAACACCGCATGTTCTCACTCATAAGTGGGAGTTGAACAATGAGAACACACGGACACAGGGAGGGGAACATCACACACCAGGGCCCGTTGAGAGGTGGGGTACTAGGGGAGGGATAGCATTAGGAGAAATACCTAATGTAAATCATGGGTTGATGGGTACAGCAAACCACCATGGCACGTGTATACCTATGTAACAAATCTGCACATTCTGCACATGTATCCCAGAACTTAAAGTATAATAAAAAAATTAAAAAGTGAGTTCCATATCCTAATGGAAATTTTTCATTTAAATTTACTAAAATGATATGATTAGAGATTTTGTTACTTAAATAGTAGCTTATATCTAAATGAAAATGCTCCAAGAAAGGCTAATATAGGCTGTTTACATCTAACCAGCCAGTCACCTACTCAGTCTTCCCTCTGCTAACAAGATGAACTGTCCTTGTACCTAAAGCTGGATACTTCTCTTGTGCACCAGATCTTATAACCCCTTCCCCCTTCCTGCTCAGGGAAATTTCTACAGTGGTTTCCCCTTTCTCCTACATTATTGACTGTTTAAGACTCTGTTGATTCATTTCCATTATCATACAGATTTTTCTTTCATTAAAATAATCATAACCATGTTTTCTCTCTACCTATCACCCAATTTTCTGTTCCCCTTTATAGCAAAACTCATTTTCAAAAGTGAAGAATCTGTATTCTCTGGTTTCAATAGCTTTTTACTTTCATTCTTACTTGAAACTACTCCATGCAGGCACACCAAGTCATTTCTTAAGCTCATCATCATTTTCAGTCCTCATCTTAATGACCATTCAGCAGCATTTGACCTACTTGTTCATCTACTGTTCCTTGACACAATTTCATTTGTAGGCTTTTACACCAATCCTTAGCCATTCCTCTATCATCTGCTTCTACTCTCTGCTTCTTCCTCTCTCACCAACCGATTAATATTAGAGTGCAAATGAAGATCAGCCTCAGACTTTCCACCTTTTCTTTCTACGTTCACTCCCTTAGCATTTCCTTCAGTCTTACAACTTCAAATATCATCTCTATATTGAGAATTCTTCAAGTTTGACACCCCAGGATCATGTCTCCCCTGAGATCCAGATGTCTATATTCAACTGCCTATTCCACATCTTCCCTGGAATCGTGAGTAGAGAGCCCAAAGTCAACATATCTAAATTTGCAGTCCTGATACTGAACCCAAAAGCAGGCTGTATGTAACCTTTGCCATCTCAATTTATGGCAACTTAGAACTTTCTAATACTCCAGGGCAAAAACCTCTGTGTCCTCCATGACCCTGTCACTGTCCTCTGTCATCCATCTGTTACTGCATCCTATTCAGAGTCCAACCACTTCCTTCTAGCCCTACCAATAATACCATCTGGATATTTGTAATATATTCTAACTGGTCAGCCTTTTCCCCCTTGCTCCCCTATAATCCATTTACAATGAGGCAGTTAGAAGGAGCTTTTAAAAAAACACAAGTAAGATCATTTCACTTCTTCATTCAAATCTTCAAATTTTTCCCATTCTACTCAGACTAAAGGCCAACTTTTTTTTTCCAGTAGCTTACAAGAGTCTAGATATTCTCCAGTTGCCTCCACACCAGCCCTATTTGACTTCATATTCTCTAATCTAACCACAATGGCTTCCTTTATCTTGTTAGACCATGCAGGGCATCTTCCTACCTCCTGGCCTTTGCACTTGCAATTCTTCCTGCCTACATCGCTTTCTCCATTAATAACCTCCTGACTTGCAACCTTGGTTATATTACTCAATTGCCATCTTCTCAGTGAAGCTGTTTCTGAAAAATTGAAACTCTCTACTTCCCAGTATATTTTACCCCCCTTCCTTACTTTATTTCTTTACACACCCCTTATCCTTTTCTAATATACACAATAGTTTATCTGGTTCAATTAATTGTATCTTTCCACCAATATAAAAGCTCAGTGAGGGCAGACTGTTTTTGAGTTTTGTTTTTTGTTATATGCTTAACTGGTACAATAAAGGTAGTCACTAAATAAATATTTGTTAAATTAACACATAAACCTTGAATAAATTCTGGGTTAAGTATACTGAAGTAGCATGAATTGTGAAGGGAAGAATAGGAAAAGAGCAGAAGGCTAATTTCTTGGTGTGTACAGAGTGAAGAGGATAGTTCTGGGGAAATCTTTAAAAGAGGCAATTTGTAAAGCTATGTAGTAGGATAGGGTTATGAAGGGGAGTTGGAGGATCCAAAACAATTTTCTTTAAAGCTGTCCTTGACCTTAAGAAAACCTGCCAAAGATATGTTGAATTCAAAATGAGCATGGGTGAGAGAAGGAAAGTTTCCTCTAGTGATTTTTTTTTTTCTTTTTTGCTTCTTTTCTTGGCTCCCACCTCTCCTACTTATCTCCTACCATCCCGCGAAGTTCATGCCACATTTCCATGATATTTCCAAGCCATGGCCTGAAGTTTCAACTACACAATGAAGTCCTAATATAAATGACTGTTTTTAGACCAAGTCCTCTAATAAATTATTCATTTTACTGAGGACTAATTAGGAAGAAGGAAATGGTTTCTTAGAGCAAGGAGTAGAAGGTTTTCACTGGGTCAATAAAGACCTTGATCAGATTACAACAGCAGCAACAACATCCATCTTTTATTGAGGGCTCACAGTGACAATTGTGCTACATCTATTATTTCTAACTCTAACAAGAACAATGCAAAGAAGAGATAATGATACCTTATCAGATAAGACCATTTGGGCTTTGAAAATTAACATGCTCAAAGACATTGAGGGGCTAAGTGCTGATATTAGGATTCAAATCCTTGTTAGAATCCCTGTGTGCCCATTCTGTTGTACAAAGCATAAATAATTCCTTAGTTTTATTTTATTTTTTTTAAACTTAAAGTATTTGGAGTGAAAGGAATTCCAGTCTCTAACACTGGAATGTTGAGAGTATGCAGATATAAAACAGAGAGGCACAAAGTCCTAATGCTGTTTCATTTTAAAGCTCAATATAAATTTAACGCCGATTTAATATGTTCTTTAAAAGTTTTTGATGATATTACTGGCAGCATGATAAAATGGAGCGTAGAAAATGGATCATTCCAGGGAAAGGTCAGACTGCAAAGGGTAGTTTAAACATGATTAAAAACAAGAGTCATTTTATTTAGGTGGGATAACATTTATCCCTACACCAAAAGGGACAAAAGTCACTTTCAGCATTTTCAGCAGGTATTGTGTTTGTTCCCAGCACATTTTTCAGCTAGTAAGAAAGTATTTTAGGAAAATAATTAGTCAGGTTATAAATATTTAAAACTATAAAACAAAAGGCAACCCTAAAAACATTTCCAGTTCAGTTCCAAGACAGAACATTTGTGAAGTTCTCTAGATTCACAGGTGGCCCCTGACAATTGAATTTGTAATTGACAGTTGTACTTTATAGTGAGCTATATGGTGCTGTATTTACTTCTGTAATTATTTTAGAACTTTTAAATTGTACTTCTATTTCAAAGGCCTTAGGACATGGTAAACAGAGACATGATAATTGAGGGTTCATGATTTGGAATGTTTTACTTAACTGCAAGTAATTTAATTCAAGTCAGTAAGTCTCTATCAAATATTCTACTCTGTGCTTACAACATACTGGACAATGAAGGGAGAGTTGCTTTTAAAAAGCGTATAAGATAGAGGTATCTCTAAAGTCATCAGAGGACTTGGCAAGAGGGTTCAGAAAATAAGCCCTGTCTACTAATAAAAAACAGAATCAAGAAACTTTGGTGTTAAATAAAGTACAGGAAAGATTAATATGTTTCATTGTAGAGGATATCACTGGTATGTATGTGTGTTTATGTGTGTGTGTGTATATATATATACATATAAATAGAGAGCGAGCAAGAGAGCAGGGGAACATGGATGTTAACAATTATGCAAATTCAAACTCATTCATACTTCCCCCATTATATACTTTCTGGGAATATGAAATAAATTATTTCTAATTTAAAAATTCTAACTAAAGATTTCCTAATAATATTCTGCTTTGATTTCCTGGAAAACATAAAATAATTATTGGATTATTTTAGTATTATAGTTAAGAAAGGTAGAAAGTGTCAGATTGTTATGGTAGCACACATAGCCCACGGGTCAGGTACATTTTTCTCTAAAGGGTGATAATAAATATTTTAGGCTTTGGGCCACTTTTAACTCTGCTGTGTGTGTTCCAATAAAACTTTATTTATGGACCGTAAAATTTTGATATAGCGTAGCTTTCATATGTCAGAAAATATCATTGTTTTGATTTTTCAATCATTTAAAAATGTAAAGCCATACTTTAAAGATAGTATGGAGACTTCTAGTTTCTGGTTCTGCATGTAAGGAGCTTGGAAGTTGCCATTCCATTCTAACAACATGTAAAAAGCGGAACAAATTGAAAAATCAGCAACTCTTCTTAGACGCAAAACAGAAATAAGGTCACAGGGCAAACTGCTGTGCCCCAAATTAAAGAGACAGATGAGGGATACAGAGAATCACAACATGCTGAAGCTAAAACCTCTGTGGGAACAAGCGCTGGCGTGGGACCGTTCTCCAGGTGGCCTTGGGCCAACCCAACTCTCTTTGATTTCTTGCTTGTAGTTCTTTTTTGTTAGATATAGTCTTGCTCTATTGCCAGGCTGGAGTGCAGTGGGTGGATCTTGGCTCACTGCAAGCTCTGCCTTCCAGGTTCAAGCAATTCTTCTGCCCCAGCTTCCCGAGTAGCTGGGACTACAGGCACGTGCCACAACGCCCAGCTAATTTTCTGTATTTTTAGTAGAGACGGGGTTTCACCATGTTGGCCAGGATGATCTCGATCTCCTAACCTCATGATTCGCCTGCCTCGGCCTCCCCAAGTGCTGGGATTATAGGCGTGAGCCACCACACCCAGCCCTTGTAGTTCTTAATAGCTGTAAATGTTCTGGGAATCTAACATCCTGAGATAAGGAATAACTGGCTAGAACATCCCACGCTTCATTCCTATTCCTCCTAGAGCAGAATATTCTACAATGCTTTTCCCCAGTGCATCACAATGCCCCAGGGTATCAAGCCCAGGACAGGCTGCTTTTTGGGGTCCCTTAGCTGCAGTGTAACATAAGGTGCATGCAGATGAGATTCCATCCATCTCATGCAGCTTTCCTGAACCTTGGGGGACAGCTTTGTCATGAGTCCTAGGCTTCTGCTATCCCTTGTTACCTATCTATAATAAATCTGCTTCATGTAACCTGTTGTGTGCAAGTGTTCTGTCTCACTGTAGATTTGTGCACCTAAAGTGCAGTGGGTGGAAATGTTTAGAGTCCTCCTTTTGAAACAGTAACTAGAACACCATGAACCTGCTTCACAGCTTGGGTAGAGAAACCTGAACTGTAAATGACAAATTGCTAGAGGCTAAGTATGAAGGGGTCTGAGAGTTAAAACTCCATGAGGACCCAGTCAAAGGACGAGTCCCACACTTTGTGAGTTTTGCCCCAAGGAGCTCAAGCAGGTTTTCACAGCAAATATTGGAGAAAAATCTTTTTGTCCTTCTAGCAGGAAAAGATGAAAATGAATCATTTTGCAATATGCCAGAACACTGTGTTCTTAACAAGGTCTGCCTTCAGGAGAAACTGGTTAACCAGAATTCAACCTGTTGGGGTTTTATCATAACCCAACTTTCCTGGAAGAAGGGAAATACCCAACTTCAGCCCAATGTAACCATCCTGTCCCAACTAAGGAGGCAGAAAAAAAAAAATCCCTGAGAAACACTTGTGATGTTCACAGTCCAAAGGCATAGGGGTACTAAGAGACTGAGACCTAATCAAAGGACTGTAGAATGTATTCCCTCCCCATACACCTTACCACCACATTACTGAGGGTCTGTTTAAAGTACTTCCTTTTACACAGTACATTGTGTCTGGCTGTAAAGAAAAAAATTACAAAGCATATAAAAAGACAAAAAACAATTTGAAGGGATGAAGCAAGCATCACAGACAGACGTGGCAGGGATACTGGATTATCAGACAGGGAATTTAGAACAAGCATGATAATACGCTAAAGGCTCTAATGGATAAAGTAGACAGTATGCATGAACAGATAGGTAAAGTGCAGAGAGATGGAAATCTTAAGAGCTAAGGAGAAATGCTAGAGCTCAAAAACACTGTAACAGAAATAAAGGTATCTTTGATGTAGTTAACAGTATACTGAACATGATGGAAGAAAAATTCTCTGAGCTGGATGGTATCTCAATAGAAACCTCCAAGATTGAAAACAAAATAATAAAACTGAAAAAAAACTGTAACAGAATATACAACAACTGTGAGAAACTACAAAATTGTAATAGGACTACAAGAAAGAGAAGAGACAGATGAACCAAATAAAGATTTCAAACAAGAATGACTGAGAACTTTCCCAAATTAATGTCTGACACGAAACCATGTATTCAGGAAGCTCAGAGAACACAAAGAAGGATAAATGTCAAAAAACTGTATGTAGGCACATCATTTTCAAATTATATAAACTTAAAGATAAAGAAAAAATCCTGAAAGAAGCCAGAGAGGGGATGGGTGACACCTTACCTACAGAGAAACAACAACAAAAATTACATCTGACTTCTTCTCAGAAACCATGAAAGCAAGAAAAGAGTAGAGTGAATTATTTAGTGTTGAGTGAGAAGAAAACCCACAAACCTAGAATCCTGTACCTTGTGAAACTATCTTTCAAAGGTTAAGGAGACATAGAGACTTTCTCTGGCCAAAGAAAAAGATTAAGGGGACTTGTCAGTAGACCTGCTTTGCAGAACATCTTAAGTCATCTAGAGACAAGCAAAATGATACAGGTCAAAATGTCAAATGTACACAAAGAATGGAAGAGCATCAAAGAAGAAGTAAGTAAAGATAAAATTAAATGTTTTTTGTAATTTCTTTTCTGTTTCTTCTTTAGCACCCTGCCTTGACAAGAGCCAGAATCTCACACAAGGGCTTCACCTTCTGGGGTCCTAGGGAGGGCTGGTGGCTTGAGCTGAGAGAGCCCATGCTAAGCTTGGTCACCTGAGACAGCAGAAGTATGGCCCTAATATTCCTTGCAATGGGAAAGTACTCTCAGCTGCAGCCCAGCATCATTGCTGCACATCAGGGAACATAACCTTGACAGGTATTGCTGGCTGCTTAGTTTCCCTGCAAGCCTGGCCCCATTTTCTGGGATCTTCTGTTGGCTTCTGAGCTTTCCCGTACTCTAGTTTACTTATTCTTAATTGATTTAACAAGTAGACATTTGTTCAAAAAAATACCATCAAAAATGTATTCAATTATGTATACTTATGTATATATTGTATATGTGTGTGTATACTTACATATGAGTAAAATCAATGACATTAATGATACAAGGGATGGGAGGAAAGAATTAAGATTGTTTTTTATTATAAGGTACTCACTCACACTACCCATGAAGTGGTATATTGTTACTTAAAAGTGGGCTTGGGTTATATATAAATGCATGTTGCAACTCCAGGACGACAATTAAAAAAAAAAGTATTAAAAATAAATGTGGCCAGGTGTGGTGGATCACACCTGTAATCCCAACACTTTGGGAGGTGGAGGCGGGCAGATCACAGGAGATCAGGAGTTTGAGACCATCCTGGCCAACATGGAAACCACCATCTCAACTAAAAAACACAAGAATTAGTCAGGCATGGTGGTGGATGCCCGTAATCCCAGCTACTTGGGAGGTTGAGGCAGGAGAATCACTTGAACTTGCAGGCAGGGGTTGCAGTGAGACAAGATCATGCCACTACACTCCAGCCCGGGCAACACAGTGAGACTCCATTTCAAAAAATAAAAATAAAATAAAAGAAGTGTAATTTATACGCTAAGTGAGGAGAGAACATGTAAGCATATAAAATGCTCAATTAAAACTACAAAACGCAGAAAAAGGACTGGAAGACAAAAATAGGAACAAAGGAAGGCAACAAATACAAAGCAGTACCAAATATTAATCCAATTCTATCAGTATTAATTCTTCAACTATATCAATTGGTATAGTTTGTATGCTGGTAGATACTATTCCAACTATATCAGTAATCATTTTTGAACATCAGTTGTCTAAATGCACTAATTAAAAGATAGAGATTGTCAGAATGAATCAAGAAATAAGACTCAACTCTATGTTGTCTATAAGAAACTCAGTTTAAATATAAAGACACATGTAGATTAAAAGTAAATGGATGGGGAAAGAAGTACCATGTTAACACTAATCAAAAGAAAGCAGGAGTAGGTATACTAATTTCAGACAGAGTCGATTTCAAAGCAATAAAATATATTAGGAATAAAGAGGAACATCTCATACTGATAAAGGAGAAAGTTCTTGGCCATAACTGCTATGGTTTGAATTTGTCACTCCAAAAATATGTGTTGAAAACTTAATCCCCAGTGCAATAGTGTTGAGAGGTAAAACCTTTAAGAAGAGATGAAGCCATGAGGGCTTTGCTCTCATGAGTGGATTAATGCCGTTATTATGTAAACGTGATGGTTAATATTGAATGTCAACTTGATTGAATTAAAGGATGCAAATGTTACTCATAGGTGTGTCTGTGAAGGTGTTGCCAAAGGAGATTAATATTTGAATCTAGACTGAGAGAGGCAGACCCAACCTCAATCTGGGTAGGCATCACTTAATCAGCTGCCAGTGTGGCTAGAATAAAGCAGGCAAAAGAAAGTGAAATGAACAGGTGTGCCTAGTCTTCTGGCATTCATCTTTGTCCGATGCTGGATGCTTTTTGCCCCCAGAACAGGAGACTCCAAGTTCTTCAGCTTTTGGACTCTTGGACTTACACCAGTGATTGACCAGGGGCTCTTAGACATTCTGCCACAGATTGAAGGCTGCACTGTCGGCTTCCCTGCTTTTGAGGTTTTGGGACTCCAACTAACTTCCTTGATCCTCAGCTTGCAGATGGCCTATTGTGGGACCTCACCTTGCGATCCTGTGTGTCAATTCTCCTAATAAACTCCCCTTCCTGTATACCATATAGCCTATTAGTTCTGTCACTTTAGAGAACCCTAACTAATACAGGGAGTGAGTTCATTATTGTGAAAATGGGTTCACTATAAAAGAATGGGTTCAGCCCCCCTTGCTCTCTCACCGTCTTTGCCTTTCTGCCATTGGATAATGCAGAAAAAAGGCTTTTGCAGGAAGGCAGCCTCTCCATCTTGGACTTCCCAACCTCTAGAACTGTGAGCCAATACATTTCTGTTTATTGTAAATTAGTCTGTGGTATTGTTATAGCAGCACAAAATGAACTATGATAACAATAATTCTTAACATGTTTGTGCCTAACAAAAGACCATCAAAGTATGTGAGGCAAAAACTGATAGAATTGCAAGGAGAAATAGATAAATCCACCATTGTAGTTAGAGACTTTAACACCCCTCTCTCAGAAATAGATGACTACGGCAGGCAGAAAATTAGTAAGAACATACTTGAACTTAACAATATCATGAGTCAACTGGATATAATGAATATCTACAGACTACTTTATCCAACAACAATACACATTCTTCTCTCACAGAAAATATTCAATGAGATCGATCATATTCTAGGCAATAAAACACACCTTGACAATTTTAAAATTGCTTTATATTCTGCAATGAAATTAAACAAGAAAAAAATAACAGGAAAAAATAGCTGGGAGATCCTAAAATACATGAAGATTAAACAATGAAAATCCTTCTAAATAACACATGGGTAAAGTGGGAAATTTCAAGAGGAATTTAAAATATTTTAAATATTTTGGAGATTAAAATACATGGAGATTAAACAATGAACACACTTCTAAATAACACAAGGGTAAAATGAAAATTTTCAAGAGAAATATTCATATTTTTAAGTAAATAAAATAAATATAATTTATAAAATTTGTGGGATGTAGTAAAACAATGCTTAGAGGGACATTTATAGTATTGAATGCATCTGTTAGATAGGAAATATCTAAAATCATTTATCTAAGCTTCTAAATTAGAAAATGAGAAAAAGAAGAGCAAATTAAAGTAAGCAGAAGAAAATAAATAATAAAACATGGAGAAGAAACCAATGCAATTGAAAATAAGAAATCAATAGGGAAAAATCAAGGAAACCAAAAGGCTGTTTCTTTGAAAAGATAAATTGAATCAATAAGCCTCTAGTTAGGCTAACTAAGAAGAAGAGAGGATGTAAATTACTATTAAAACTTACAGATGGGCCATTATTACAGATCTCATGGACATTTAAAAGATAATGAGTAGCCGGGCGAGGTGGCGGGCGCCTGTAGTCCCAGCTACTCGGGAGGCTGAGGCAGGAGAATGGCGTAAACCCGGAAGGCGGAGCTTGCAGTGAGCTGAGATCCGGCCACTGCCCTCCAGCCTGGGTGACAGAGCGAGACTCCGCCTCAAAAAAAAAAAAAAAAAGATAATGAGTATTATGAACAAATCTATGTCCACAACTTTGATAACCTAGATGAAATTAACCAATTCCTTAAAAGAAAATACAATCTATCTAATAAAAGCAAAAATAGACAATTTGAATAGGTCTACATGTATTTAATAAATTAAAGCAATTATTAGTAATGTTCCAAAACAGAAAGCATCAGGTACATAAGTATTCGCTGGTAATTCCACCAAACTTTTAAAGAATAAATTATACCAATTCTCTACAATTACTTTCAAAAGATAGAAGCTGAGGAAAAACTTTCTACATCATTCTATGAGGTTAGCCTCATCTTAGCAACAAACCTAGACAGAGACAGTACAGGAAAAGAAAACTATGACTAGTATCTCCTATATAGATACAAATATCCTCAAAAAACTTTAGCAAATTGAATCAAAATATATACAAAAAGAATTATACAACATGACCTACTTAGATTTATCTCAGGTATACAAGGCTGGTTCAATATTTAAAAATCAATTAATGTAATCCATCACATCAACAAACTAAATTTAAAAAATCATGTAAGTATATTAAAAATGCAGAGAAATTATCTGAAAAAAATCTATCACCCATTTATGATAAAAACAATCAGTAACTTAGGAATAAAGGGAAACTTCCTCAACACGAAAAAGAATATCTACAAAAAATCTACAGCTAACAGCATACTTAATGGTAAGAAACCAGAACCTTTCCCTCTAAGATCAAGAACAGGCAAGGATGTCTCCTCTTACCACTTATTTTCACTGTTGTACTGAAAGTCCTATCTAAATGCAGTAAGAAAGAAAGAAAGAAAAAAAAAAGGTCGAAAACATGTTTTTTTCTGATGACTTGATAGTCTATGTAGAATTTTTTAAAATCAACAATAATAAAATCCTCCTGGAATGAATAATTATAGCATAGTTGTAGAATATGAGGTTAATAAGAAAAAGTCAAATCCTTTTTTAAATACCAGCAATGAACAAGCAGAATTTGAAATTAAGAACATACTTCCATTTACATTAGCATCTCCAAAAATGAAATACTTATGAAACATCCATCAAGATTACAAAATATGAGGTAAACTACAAAATTCTAATGAAAGAAATCAAGGACAAACTAAATAAACGGATAGATAATGTATGTTCACGGATAGGATGATTCAATGTTGTTAAGATGTCAGCTTTTTCCAACTTGATCTATAGATTCAATACCTTCCCAACCAAAACCCCAGCAAATTATTTTATAGAAATTGACAAACTGATTCTAGAGTTTATATGGGGATGCAAAAGACCCAGAACATTTAACAAAATATTGAAGGAGAAGAACAAAGTTGAAGCTTTGACATTATCTGACTTTCAGATTTACTGTGAAGCTACAGTAAATAAGACAGTTTAGGGTTGGTGAAGGAATAGGCAAATAGATTAATGGAACATACTAGAGAGTCTAGAAATAGACCCACAACATTCTTTGACAAAGAGCAAAGGCTGTAGGATGGAGCAAAGAAAGTCTTCTTAACAAATGATGCTTAACTACTGGACATTCCCATAGAAAATAGTGAACCTCTACATAGATCTTATATTCTTCACAAAACCTAACTCAAAATGGATCACAGACCTAAAGGTAATATACAAAACTAGAAAGCTCCTAGAAATTAACACATGAGAAAATCTACATGACCTTAGGTTTGGCAATGATTTTTAGATATGACACCCAAGGGACTATTCATGAAAGAAATAGTTGGTGAACTAGACTGCATTAAAACTAAAAATTTCTATCAAGAAGATGAAAAAAAAAAAAAAAAACACAGACTGGGAGATAATACTTGCAAAAGACATATCAGATAAACGACTGTTTTTCAAAAATATAGAAGAAACTTTAAACACTAATCAATAGGAAAACAAATTACTTAACTAAAATGGACCAAAAACCTTAACAGACATCTCAAAAAATCTTTACAGATGGCAAATAAGCATATAAAAAGATGTTCTACATCTTATGTCATCAGGGAACTGCAAATTAAAACAACAATGAGATATCATTACATACCTAAAATGGCCACAATCCAGAACACTTTAAAAACCAAATGTTGACCAGGACGCAAAACAACAGGAACTCTCATTTATTACCAGTGAAAACACAAAATGGTCCAGCCACTTTGACAGACAGTTTGGCAGTTGCTCCAAAAGTTAAACATATTCTTATGGTACGATCCAGCAATCTCACTTCTTGGTGTTTACCCAAAAGAGTTGAAAACATATGTTCACACACAAACCTGAACAAGAATGTTTATAAGCAGTTTTATTCATAATTGTCAAAACTTGGAAGCAACGAAGATTTCTTGCAGTAGGTGAATGGATAAATGCACTGTGCTACAACCAGACTGGAAAATAGAATATTAATCAGCACTGAAAAAAAGCCATGAAAACACATGTTATAAGCTTAAACACATATTACTAAGTGAAAAATGCCAGTATGAAAAAGTTACATACTGTATGTGTCCAACCATGTGACACTATGGACAAGGCTAAACAATGGAGAAAAACAAAGATCAATTATTGCCAGAGGTTGCAGGGAGTGAGGGATGAATAGATACAGCATGGCAGATTTTTCTGGGTAGTGAAAACACTCTGTATACTACTATAGTGTTGGCTGTATTTCATTACGTATTTGTCAAACCCATAGGACGTTCAACACAAAATAAACCTTAATGTGAACTACAGACTTTGGGTGATAATGATGTTTCAATAGAGGTTTATCAATTGTAACAAATTTACCAGACTTCTTGGGGATTGATATAATTTGGCTCTGGGTCCCCACCCAAATCTTATCTCAAATTATAATCCTCACATGTTGAGGGAGGGACTTGGTGGGAGATGATTGGATCAAGGGGATAGTTTCCCCCATGCTGTCCTCATGATAGTGAGTGAATGCTTACAAGATCTGATGGGTTAAAAGTGTTTGGTGGTTTCCCTCTTGGCTGTCTCTCCTTCTGCCTTGTGAAGAAGGTGCTCGATTCCCCTTCACCTTCCAACATGACTGTATGTATCCTGAGGCCTCACCAGCCATGTGGAACTGTGAGTCAATTAAACCTCTTTCCTTTATAAATTACCCAGTCTCAAGTAGTTCTTTATAGCAGTGTGAAAATGGACTCACACAAGGATGTTGATAATGGAAAAGGTTATGCATGTGTGGGGGCAGGAAATATACAGGATATCTCTGTACCTTCCTTTCAAATTTGCTTTGAACTAAAACTATTGTAAAAGTATCAAATATTTAAGAATATTGCATAGAAAAACAGGTGACTACCTACCTTTGATATGTCCTGTTTTCCTGATCCCAATCACAAAATATCTCTTATGGCTGTATGACATATAAGCAAACCATCTTTAATAAGAGATATTAATAATAATTGCAATTAATCATTAAGTACTTACAGGCCATTGTTCAATATACTTATTAACATATGTAAGTAAATTTAATCATCATACCAATCGTATAAGGTGGGAAATATTTATTATCTCCATTTTATAAAGAAGCAAACCAAAGGCAGAGATGTTAAATAACTTAGCCAGTATCCCATATTATTAAATAACAGAGCTAGGATCAAACTTAGGCAGTGTGAACCTGGAGTCTGTGCTCTTAAGCCACTGTGCTGTGCCATCTCACTGTATGGTGTTGTGCTAACATTCCTAGCTATCAAAGAAAAAATTGCAAACAATTTAATTCCTTTTGAATTCATAAATATGGCGTTTTTATGTGAGTGGGTAAAGGTAAACGCAAATTGTTCAAAGTTATATGTTTCTGATGGTTAATTTTAGGTGTCAACTTAACTGGATTAAGAATTACCAAGAGAGCCGGTAAGGGATTATTTCAGGGATTTTCTGTGCGGGTGCTTCCAGAGGAGATTGGCAGGTGAGTTGGTGGACTAAGTGGGGAAGATCTACCCTCAGTGTGTCTGGGCACCATTCAATCATCTGAGGACAAGGATAAGAACAAAAAGGTGATGCCCTCTTTCTCTTGGAGCTGGGATATACTCTTCTCCTGTCCTGGGACATCAGAAATCTAGGCTCTTCTACACAGACACTCCAGGACTTACGCCGGTGGCCCCTTGAGTTCTCAGGCCTTCAGACTCAGACTGAGCGTTATGTCATAGGTTTCCCTGGTTCCTGGGGCTTTGGACTTGTAAACGGAGTCATGCTGCCAGCATCTCAGGGTCTCCAACTTGCAGACAAACTATCACGGGACTTTGCCTCCATAACCATGTGAGCCAATATCCCTAATAAATCTCTTTAAAATATCTGTATTCCTATGTATCTTTCTGATTCTATCTCTCCGAAGAACCCTGACCAATACAATGTTGTTGTTGTTGTTGTTGTTGTTGTTGTTTTTTTTTTTGCAATGAGGGCATTTAAGAAATGAAGTGATACAATTTACAGGAAAAGGGGTATTTGTGAGAAGAATGCATTATTGATATCTTTGCAATAATACTAACATGATTTCCTTGGTGTTATGGTTAGTTTGATGTGTCAACTCGATTGGGCTAAGAGATGCCTAAAGTGAGGTTAAAAATATTATTTCTGGGCCGGGCGCGGTGGCTCAAGCCTGTAATCCCAGCACTTTGGGAGACCGAGACGGGCAGATCACGAGGTCAGGAGATTCGAGATCCATCTGGCCTAAACACGGTGAAACCCCGTCTCTACTAAAAAATATAAAAAACTAGCCGGGCGAGGTGGCGGGCCGCCTGAGTCCGCAGCTACTCGGGAGCGTGGAGGCAGAGAATGGCGTGAACCCGGGAGCGGAGCTTGCAGTGAGCTTGAGGATCCGCCACTACACTCCAGCCCCGGGCGACCAGAGTGAGACTCCGTCTCAAAAAAAAAAAAAAAAAAAAAAAAAAAAAAAAAAAAAAAAAAAAAAAATATATTATTTCTGGGTGTGTCTGTGACAACGTTTCTGGAAGAGATTATTATTTGAATCAGCAAACTGAGTAAAGAAGATGGCTCTCACCAATGTGGATAGACATTATTTAACCCATTGAGGGCTGGATAGAACAAAGAGATGAAGAGAGGGTGAATTTGCTTCTGTTTGAGCTGGGACATCCCTCCTCTTCCATCCTCAGAACATGCCTTCCCTGATTCTTAGGTCTTCAGATTCACACAGAATTATGGGGACAGGTTTTCTCGTTCTTCAATTTGTAGAGAGCAGATTGTGGGACTTGTCAGTATCCATTATTGCATGAACAAATTCCTACAATAAATCACCGTGCATGTGTGTGAGTGTGTGTGTATACATATCCCATTCTGTTGGTTGTGTTTCTCTGAAGAATACTGACTAATATACTGGATAACAAAATTTAAACGTCTTAGAGAGTTTATTAATTTAACATCCTGACATTAGGGGAACTTCACGTAAAAACACATCAGGAATTTGAGAATATATTTTAGTATGAATTAACTCTTAGTGTTCACATTGCATTTTTCTATTTAAGAACTGTTAATATTTAAACTATGGACAATCCATTTTAAATTTGTTGTACTCATTTTTAATGCGACTATGGAATTTCGTATTTAATAATTTCAACTTTAATTTTAGATTCGGGGGAACATGTTCAAGTTTGTTGTATGGGTATATTTGTGATGCTGAGGTTTGGGATACAAATGATCCCATCAGTAGGTTGTGGGCGTAACACTCAATAGGTAGTTTTTCAACACTTCTCCACATCCCTACCTCTTCACTCTAATTATCCCCATTGTCTATTGTTGCCATCTTTTTGTCAATGGGTACCAATGTTAAGCTCTCACTTATAAGTGTGAACATATGGTATTTGGTTTTCTGTTACTGTGTTAATCTAGTTAGAATAGAGGCCTCCAGCTGCATCCACATTGTAGCAAAGGACATGACTTCATATTTTTAATGACTGCATGGAATTACATGGCATACATATACCATATTTTCTTTATCCAATTCACCATTGACAGGTACCTAGGTTGATTCCATGCCATTGCTATTTTGAACAGTGCTATGCTGAACCTATGAGTGCATGTATCTTTTGGTAAAATGATATGCTTTCCTTTGGGTATATATCCAGTAACGGGATTGTTGGGTTGGATAACAATTCTAAGTTATTTGAGAAATCTCCGAACTGCTTTCCACAGGGGCTGGACTAATTCATATTCTTACCAAAAGTGCATAAGCATTCCCTTTTCTCTGCAGCCTCACCAGTATGTGTTGTTTTATGACTTTTTAATCATAACCATTCTGACTTGTGTGAAATATCTCATTGCAGTTTTGATTTGCATTTCTCTGATGATTAGTGATGTTGAGAATTTTTGCATACATTTGTTAGCTGCTTGTGTGTCTTATTTTGATCAGCATCTGTTCATGTCTTTTGTCCACTTTTTAATGGAGTTATTTGTTTTTTGGATGCATAGTTTGCAAATATTTTCTCCCATTCTGTAGGTTGTATGTTTACTTTGTTAATAGTTTCTTTTGCTGTAAACAATTTCTTTAGTTTAATTGGATCCCATTTGTCTGTTTTTGTTTTTGTTGCAGTTGTATTTGAGGACTTAGTCATAATTTTTTTCCCAAGGCTGGAGACCAGAATGTTGTTTCTTCAGTCTTCTTCTAGGATTTTTATAATTTGAGGTCTTACATTTAAACATTTAATCTATCTCTAGTTAACTTTTATATTTGGTGAAAGGCAGAGGTCTAGTTTCTCATACGGTTAGTCAACTATCCCAGCACCATGTATTGAAGAGGGAGTTGTTTCTCCATTGCTAATTTTTTGGTCACTTGTCAAAGACCATATTATTGGAGGTGTTTGACTTTATTTCTGGGTTATCTGTTCTGTTCTATTGGTCTATGTGCCTGTTTTTGTGCCAGTGCCATGCTGTTTTGGTTACTTTAGCTTTATAGTACAGTTTGATGTTGAGCTATGACAAAGAAGAGCATTACAAAATGATAAACAGTTCAATTCAATGAGAAGACGTAACTAACATAAATACATATGAACCCAACCTTGGAGTACCCAGATTCATAAAACAAGTACTTCTAGACCTATGAAAAGACCTAGACAGCCACACAATAATAATGAGGCACTTAAACACTCCCCTGACAGCATTAGACAGATTATCAGGGAATAAAAATAAGAAATTCTAGACTTAAATTTGACATTTGACTAACTGGACCTAGTAGACACATACAGAATACTTCACCTGTCAACTACACAATACATGATCATCTGCACACAAAACCTACTCCCAGACAGACCACATGTTCAGCCATAAACTAAGTCTCAATAAATACAAAAAATCGAAATCATACCAACCATACTCTCTCAGATCACAGTGGAATATAAATAGAAATCAATGTGAAGAAAATCTCTCAAAACTACATGATTACATGGAAATTAAATGACTTGCTTCTGAATGACTTTTGAATGAACAGTAAAATTAAGGCAGAAATTAATACATATTTAAAAAATAAATGAAAACAGAGATACAACATCCAGCAAGAGCAGTGTAAGAGGAAAGTTTATAGTGCTAAATGCTCACCTCAAAAACTTAGAAATACCTCAAATTAATGACCTAACTTCATGCTTAGAGAAAGGAGACAAACAAGAGCAAACTAAGCCTAAAGCCAGCAGACAAAAGAAATAACTAAAATGTGAGAACTGAACAAAATCTAAGCCAAAAACCAATACAAAGAATCAATGAAATCAACATGGTTATATTAAAGTATAAATAAGATCAGTAGACCAATAACTAGATTAATAAATAAAAATCTGAGAGAAGATTTAAATAAGCAGATTCAAAAATGACAAAGGTGACATTACAATCAATCCCTCAGAAACACAAAAGATCCTCAGAGACTATTGTAAACACTCTATGCACACAAAATAGAATGTCTAAAGGAAATGGATAAATTCCTGAAAACATACAATCTCCCAAAATTGAATTGGGAAGGAATTGAAACCCCGAACAGACCAATATCAAATTCTGAAACTGAATCATTAATAAAAAGCCTACCAACAAATAAAAGCCCTAAATCAGATGGATTAAGAGGTGAATTCTACCAGACAACCAAAAAAAGACCTAGTACCAATTCTCCGAAAACTATTCCAAAAAATCAAGGAGGAGGGGCTCCTCCCTAACTCACTGTACAAAGCCAGCATCATCCTAATACCCAAACCTGGCAAAGACACAATGAAAAAGAAAACTTCAAGTCAATATCCCTGATGAACAAAGATGCAAAAATCCTTAAGAAAATAGTAGCAAACTAGTATTCTGTGAATACAGCAGCACATCAAAAGGTTATAGCACCACAATCAAGTAGGCTTTCTTCCTAAAATGCAAGGCTGGTTCAACATACACAAGTCGATAAATGTGCTTCACCACGTAAACAGAATTAAAAGCAAAAAGTGTGTGATCATCTCAATAGATGCAGAAAAAGTTTGTAATAAAATTCAACATCCTTTCATGATAGAAACTCTCAACAGACTAGGCATCAAAGTAACATACCTCAAAATAGTAAGATCCATCTATGACAAACCCACAGCCAACATCATACTGCATGGGGAAAAGTTGAAAGCATTCCTCTTGAGAACTGAAACAAGCAGAGGATGCCCACTTTTAACATTCCTACATAATATAGTACTGGAAGTACTAGCCAGAGTGATCAAGCAAGAGAATGAAATAAAAGGCACCCAAAATCAGAAAATAAATCAAACGATCTCTCTTCACTGATGATCTGATTCTATAACTAAAAACCTTGAGGACTCTGCCTAAAGTCTCCCATAACAGATAACTAATTTGATAAAGTTTCAGGATATAAAATCAATTTAAAAAATCAGTAGCATTTCTATATAGCAAAAATGTTCAAGCTCAGAGCCAAATCAAAGAAATGGCCTCAATTACAATATCCACACACACAAGATACATAGGAATACACGTAACCAAGGAAGTGAAAGATCTCTACAAGGAGAAGTATAAAACACTGCTAACAGAAATCACAGATAACATAAGCAAATAGAAAAACATTCCTTGCTCATGAATTAGAAGAATTAATATTTTTTAAATGGCCAAATGGCCATATTGCCCAAAGCAATCTACAAATTAAATGCTATTCTTATCAATCTAGCAATACCATTTTTCACAGAATTAGAAAAACAATTATAAAATTAATAGGGAACCATAAAGGACCCTGGATAGTCAAAGTAATCCTAAGCAACATGAGGATTTTAAACACAACATACATAAACACAAACAGATTATATATCTAATTTATACATAAGGAGAAACTTTTCAATTTAGTAATTAATCATTTTTTGCAGAGTACTATGTAATTTGGCATGAGATTAATCCATTAAATGAAGTTTCTCAATAATGGGTTTCACAGATTAAAGTTTATTATTTTCTTTAATGTGACTAATTTGAACTGTTCATTCAGCAAGAATACGCCTATTATTTTTAAAATCTTAATATTCTTATAATCAAATTACATTATTGTTTTTTAGAATTACATAGAAAGATTTCTGAATATATGTGTGCATAGGTGAGTGTATCTAAACTATTATAAAATGGTTAGAATTATAATTTTTAAGCCCAAGCCCAGAATTTATATGTCTTCATTACTTTTTAATGCTTGTATTCAATCTCCATTAAGCTAGGTCTTTCACATAGTCATAGGGGATGGTAAATAAAACAATATATAGTAATTTCTACATGGTCTTTCCTACTAGACTCTGTATTTTTCCATAGAGATTTTCTGCTTCTCCAAACTGACCTGCTTAAAAACTCTTCCCTGACCTTTAAATGCTCTTATGGAAGCTGAAGTCAGGATAAAGAGAGATAATTGAATTTTGAACAAAAGTAAGTATGAAAATATAGCCTGGAATTCTTTCTAGACGTTAAATCAAAACAAAATATTGACAATTTGGGAAACCTGAGGCAAAACAGAACTGATAGAAGACAGAGTGGCTGAGTAACACTAGGGAGTAACACTAGGGAGTAACACGAGGGAGTAACACTAGGGAGTAAGAGAGACCTGGAAAACTCCTGGGACTCCCATTCCTCTGCAGACCCCCCAGAGTGTGCCTCAAGAGTCAATAACTCCACTCTATTAAAACACCTTTGCAAACAACGATTAGAAATAGGGTATAAACTCTCCACAAAGGAAAGGAATATGCTCAGGTACTGCTTGTTTTGTTTCTTTTTGTTTCGTTTCTAAGTATTCACTGTTTGTCAAGGTGTGTTCTTCCAACAATAGCCCATAGTGTCCATCTTGATAATTATATCTTGATAATTTCATAAATACAAAGATGATTACAGATGATATTTGATGAAGGACAGATTCAAAGCACTATCTTTGGAGAAAAGCAACCTATTCTTCTACTGTTATGGCCATTGAGAGAACATTTTTTAATTTTGTGGTTTATAAGTGAATGAGATCTTTAGAACAGTCACCCGGTTATTACAAAACCTAACCATAAAAATATTTGCTTTCTTTTCCAACTATGGCATTTTATTTTAAAAGTAACTACAACTGGAATACATGACAATATCACTGGACAATGTAATATTTTTCGATTATGGCCTCCTAATGTTACATTAAGCTAAAAAAAATTATAGAACTTTGTTTTCCACATATTCTACATATTAACAGAACTTCATTTTTTCCCATAGCATCCTTTCAAAAATGGAATTTTAGAACTGTGTCTGGAAAACTGAACTTTGGATTTAGAAAATCTTTAATTTTATTATAAAGTTGAACTTGAATAGAATGATGCTATATTATATAATATAGTAGGTTTGTACTGCATGTACTGCTTTATGAACTATATTTTCATCCAATAGTAAAAATGTTCTCATTTTATTAAAACATAATGATACATGATGTATCATGTATTGCAGAATAGGATATTTAACGACTCCATACAATCTCATCAAATGAATACTCTAATACAGTAAACTGTTCCCCACTGAGCAGTATTGGCATTTAAATTGCTGACTTATTTTTTCCATTCTTATAATTTTTGTTAACAGTACAGTTCCACTACCACCACTACCCCATATACATTTATATTTTCCTCTTTATTAAAAGACTAGAAGCCAGAGAACTATGTTTTCCAGAGCTCCTGTCAACAGTTGTTCACATTAAATTCTGCCAATGGGAGGCATTTCAGCAGAATTTTGAAGGTGAAGTGAAGGAAGTCACTATTGCTCTTGGGACTGCAGTGGGCAGGTACATTAACCCACTTCCTTGGTGCAAATATGAGATCAGTAACAGTATTCTGTAACTTCCCCAGTTTCTGGTTTACTGAAATGAGCAGTAATTTCCATCACCTCTGCTCCATCAGTAGTTCTGATGATTTTGTAAGCTTCTGATTCTCTGTATTGTATCTCATTCTATTTAAAATATCTAGAGGGGTTTCTGGTCTTCTGAGGAAATCTGAAGCAAAATAATCATAAATAAAACCATTTACGTTAAGTCCTGTTTTGTTTTTATGATTGTTTTAATGAGATATATTACAAAATGAGTGGGTCAAAAGTAGGTTTTTAAGGTTTCTGATATATATTGCAAAAGAGGCTTTCAGAAAATATGTGATACTTTCATTGGCACTATAATATATGAAAGTAATCTTCCCTACATTAATGCCACTCTGTAATGTAGGTGTTTAAAAGGCTCTGCTTAGTGACTGATTGATTGATTGATTGAGACAGAGTGCCCATGCTGGAGTGCAGAGTCACCATCTTGGCTCACTGCAAACTCCGCTGCCCCAGTTCAAGTGATTCTCATGCCTCAGTCACCTGCCTAGCTGGGATTACAGGCATACACCATCATGCCTGGCTGAGTTTTATATTTTTAGTAGATGGGGTTTCACAATGTTGCCCAGGCTGGTCTTGAACTCCTGACCTCAAGTGATCCAGCTGCCTCAGCCTCCCAAGGTGCTGGGATTACAGGTGTGAGCCACTGTGCCTGGTCTTACATTTTTTTTTTTTTTTATACAAGTTTAAAAAGTAAATCTAAGCATACTTCTTTAAAGTTGCTTTATGTGCTGTTTCTTTCAGTGAATGGAAGTGTTTAACAAAGAAGCTTGTAAGAATGAGTTGAGAACAAGTTTTTACATTTCTTTTTTTTCTACATTAGCCTTTATTATGAAGAGTTTACATATACAGATTTAAAAGATAATTATATGCATGCTTCCTTTAACATTTTCAAATAATTATTGATATATAATAGTTGTACATATTTATGGGGTAAATGTGAAATTTTGATATAAGTATACAATGTGTAATGATTAAATCAGGGTAATAGGGATATAAATCACATCAAGCATTTATTATTTCTTTGTGTTAGGAACTTTCCTATTCTACTCTTTTAGGTACTTGGAAATATGCAATAAATTAATTGTGGACTATAGTCAACCTATTGTGCTAACAAATACTAGTTTTTATTCCTTCTAACGGTATGTTTGACCCATTAAGCAACACTTCTTAATCACCTTCTCCCCTTTCCCTTCCCAGCTGCTGGTAAGTATCATTCTACTCTCTATCTCCCTGAGTTCCTTTTGTTTTCAGCGCCAACATACGAGTGAGAACATGCTACTTTATCTTTTTCTGTCTGTCTTATTTTACTTAACATAATGTTCACTACTTCCATCCATGTTGTTAAAAATGACAGGATTTTATTCTTTTCATAGATGAATAATATTACATTAGAAATTGAAGAGGGCACAAAAATGTAAAGATATTCCATGTTTTAGATGGAAAGAATCAAATTGTTAAAATACTCATACTCAAAGCAATCGACAGGTCTAATGCAATCCATATCAAAGTACCAATAACATTCTTCACATAAATAGAAAAAATAATCTTAAAATGTATATGGAACCACAAAATACCCAGAATAGCCAAAGCAACCCTCAGCAAAAAGAACAACACTGATGGGCACTCAAAGGCATAGAGTGGTATAAAGCACACTGGAGACTCAGAAGGAGGGAGGGTGGCAGGGGGAATGAAGCATAGAAAATTACATATCAAATACAATGTACACTACTCCGGTGATGGGAGCACTAAAATATCAGACTACCACTATGCAATTCATTCATGTAACCCAAAAACATTTGTAACCCAAAAACATTTGTAACCCAAAAACATTTGTACCCCAAAAGCTCCTGAAATATATATAGCAAAGCTGGAGAAATCACATTACCTGAATTCATATTGTACTTCATAGTGTACTATAAAGCTATAGTAATTAAAACAGCATGGTACTGGCACAAAAACAGACACAGAGACCAATGGAACAGAATACAGCTCCCAGATATAAATCTACCCATTCATTACTTTGATATGTTAAACAAGGCAACTTATTTGTATGTTTTATTCATGCTGAAGAGATTAATGATGTTTTCTTACCTTGGCAATTTCTATTACTTGTAATAGATTTTCTAAATTGCTTAGTATTAACATTTTCCATTTTTTAAAATGAGTTATTTTAGGACAGTTTTAGATTTACATATTCTCTGCACCCTGTTTCCCCTATCATTTATTCATTACATTACTATGGTACATTTGTTAAAATTAATGAAGTAATATTGATACATTATATTACCTACAAAATCATAAATATAAATCATCAACACTAGGTACATAGAAAGCCAAATTGAGAAACACTGATTTGCGGTTTTTAAATATTTTTTTAAAAATTGATATTGTGTTCAATTGCTCCTTTCACGGAGTTTACTGTGGATTTCACTGTTTCATATAGTATGGTGTTCCTCATCTTGAGACCCAGCAAATACTTATTAATTTTGTTTTCTAGTTTATTTATAGACACATATTTAATTTATTTGCTAAGTACTTTGGAAAATTGAGCAAATAATCTAAATTTACCTTCCCCTTCATTGTGAACCACATTTTCCAGGATTATGTATTAAATAATTAATTTCATCTTCAATTTAAATGCAATGTTTTTATACATACTTTTGGAATCTAGTTTATTCCATTGATTGATACTATTCTATTTTTGTTCAATTCCTTACTATTACATTTATTCTATATTCATATACTTTTCATATATATTGGTATAAGCTGCTCTCTTATTTTCTTTCAGAATAATCTATATCACCCTATTATTCTTCCAGATTAACTATAGAATCATCTTGTCTTCAGAAAGTCTTTTTGAAATTTTTATTACAATATAATTAAACGTAATAATTACTTTGTGGAAAGTTAAGAGCTTTACATTACACATTCTTATAACACAACCTTTCTTTTTAATTTTCTACGCTATCTTTTATGTCCTTCAGAAAAACTAAGTTATTCTTAACATATTTTCACATCTCCTCCCTACTGCATTAATTATCAGATCTAATTTCTTACATTTTGCTATTACAATCTATTGTTGCTTTATATTCTAGCTGTTACAATTAGTAGTAGAGCTTATCAGGGGAACTCATGATATAGCATTGCAACTATCAATGTCAGGAATACATATTTCAGCTTCCATATCATTTGCAAATTTGAATTCTGTTGTTTTATATTTTTTCCTGTTTTTGTTTCCATGGTGCTATCTTGATACTCATGGTAATATTAATGCAAAAGCAAATATTGGAAGGTATTTACTTTAATAATATGCTTTAAATTATATCAAGAATCGAAGTGTATTAAAGTGTTATTCTAAGAAATATTTCTGAACTATTCTCATGGTTTCTGTCATTAGCAATTAACATTAAAATTAAGAGGCTGGGCGCAGTGGCTTATGCCTGTAATCCCAGCACTTTGGAAGGTTGAGGCTGGCAAATCACCTGAGGTCAGGAGTTCAAGCCCAGCCTGGCCAACATGATGAAACACTGTTTCTACTAAAAATATAAAAGCCAGGCATGGTGGCGGGTACCTGTAATCACAGCTACTGGGGAGAATCGCTTGAACTTGGGAGGCAGAGTTTGCAGTGAGCCAAGATCACACCATTGCACTCCAGCTGGGGCAACAGAATGAGACTCTGTCTCAAAATAAAATAAAAAAATTACATTAAATTAAATAAGTGTTCCCCTACGGTTACTAAAATTTTAATTAGAAATGAGTATTGAATTTATCAAATAACTTTTCGTGTCAATGTAAATAATTTTGCAAACAAAGTTTACCTATTAATGTATTAATGCGATGTTGTATATATCTACACAGCTCAATGTAATTTACTTTTCTTGATTTCAATCTTAGCATCTATAGCCAAAAATGAGTTTGGCTTGAAGCGTTTTTTTCCTGCGGTAGACAATTTTTATCATGTGTAAGAATCAGACTTATGGAGTATTTGAACATAAGAGTTGTTCATCTTTCCCTACAATCTGTAAGTGTGTCCATAACAATACGGATCTGTTCTTTGAAAGACTGACAATATATATATATATTTAATTACACTTTAAGTTCTAGGGTAAATATGCACAATGTAGAGGTTTGTTACATACGTACACATGTGCCATGTTGGTTTGCTGCACCCATCAACTCATCATTTACATTAGGTATTTCTCCCAATGCTATGCCTCCCCAGCCTCACACACCCTACAGGCCCGGGTGTGTGATGTTCCCTGCCTTGTGTCCATGTGTTCTCATTGCTCAACTCCCACCTATGAGTGAGAACATGTGGTGTTTGGTTTTCTGTCCTTGGGACAGTTTGCTTAGAACGATGGTTTCCAGCTTCATCCACGTCCCTGCAAAGGATGTGAACTCATACTTTTTTATGGCTGCATAGTATTCCATGGTATATATGTGCCACGTTTTCTTTTCTTTTTTTTTTTTTTTTGAGACGGA